>NC_037670.1:132107188-132150306 GCF_003255815.1 Theropithecus gelada | reverse complement strand
GAGGGAGGGAGGGAGGGAGGGAGGGAGGGAGGGAGGGAAGGACTGCTGATCAGGGATGTCCAGCAAATGACATTTTTAGTAGAGACTAGAATGAAGTGAGGCAGTCAACCTTGACAGTACTTAGGGGGAGCTTTTTAGGGAGAAGAGACAAGTGGTACACAGGTCCTTCGAAAGGTATAAAATTGGCATCCTTAATCTCTTCCTTTCTACTGGATCCTGTCCCTAAAATATACAGACGTATTCCAGTTTCAAGACTTTTTAAAAAAAACTTTTAAGTTCAGGGGTACACATGCAGGTTTGTTACATAGATAAACTCATGTCATGGGGGTTTGTTGTACAGATTATTTCATCATCCAGATATTAAGCCTAGTACCCATAAGTTATTTTTCCTGATCCTTTCCCTCCTCCCACCCTTCACCCTCTGATAGGCCCTAGTGTTTATTGTTCCCCTCCATGTGTCCATGTGTCCTCATCATTTAGCTCCCACTTATAAGTGAGAATATGCAGTATTTGGTTTTCTGTTTGCATTAGTTTGCTAAAGGATAATGGCCTCCAATTCCATGTACCTGCAAAGGATATTATCTTGTTTTTTTTTATGACTATATAGTATTCCGTGGTGTATATGTACCACATTTTCTTTATCCAGTCTATCATTGATGGGCATTTATGTTGAGTCCATGTCTTTGCTCTTGTGAATAGTGCAGCAATCAACATACGCATGCATGCATCTTTATAACAGAATGATTTATATTCCTTTGGGTATATACCCAGCAATGGAATTGCTGGGTCAAATGGTATTTTTGTCTTTAGCCCTCTGAGGAATCGCCACACTGTGCTTATACACTGTTGGTGGGACTGAAAAGTAGTTCAACCATTGTCAAGGCTTCCTTATAATTAAAAATATCCCCTTGATCCCAGGAACCTTTAATTTACTAACAATTTTACCCTTTTCCATCATCCCAGATATCTTGGAAAGTATCTGTTCCTGCTGTCTCTACTGCCTGGCATTCTTTTCAGTCTTTATCAAAGATTATCACCTTCCTTGTCATTGCATGCCACCCTCTCCATCCCAGATCCTGGTGGCCACAATGCCCTCCATGCTCCCTCTCCCTCTATCAATCACTGAAAGCTTGTCTGTGAACAGAAGAATCCATCTCCATGATTGTGTACCTTCTCTTCCTCCACTTTTTTCCAAATCCTAGGCACTTTTAGATGGTACCTGCTCAAGTTTTCCCAGATACCCACCAAGAGGTAACTTTCTCAGAATTTTCATAGTACTTGATCTATATCTCTCTTATATATTCAACAAAAAATATGAAGACATACTATGTGTTGGGAATTATTCTAAAACTAAGAAAACAAGGAAAAAAACTAGATTGCTCCTTGCCCTCATTATTATACAACACGTTTTCTGTCAGTACTACAGGAATATATAAATAAATGTTCTATCTTCCTTGAGGGCAAGATTCAGGTCTAATTTATCTTTTGATCTTTCTTATTACTCAGCCAGAGTTTTGCACATGGCAGACATAAGGTAATAGTTGGTTGAGTAATCCATGTAAATGAATGCTGTTTAGTGCCTACAAAAATGGGATTTCTCAAAGATGATTAGAGGTAAGTGGTAAGGAAGATGTTTTCTCATAAAACCCAGCAGCTTTGCGAAAATGGGCTACAATAAAGAACCACAGCATATCACTGGTCCATAAACATATGTTCCATTTTGGCAGAATCCTAAACTTTAATAAGAAGCCACACTTGATACTCCAATCATTAAGCAGGGAGATCAATTCACTAGGCTCCTGCCTAAATGAGTTTTCTTCTAGGAACTACTGTTTTTCATTTGCTCCTTTGCCTTCCTCCGTTTTACATTAGGGCATTAATTTTTTTTTATTACAAAAGTATTTGTTAGTTCCAAAAGACATTGTACTAAAGATATACCAGTATTATACCACTGCAACCTACAAACAACCAAATGTCAATGAAACGCACATTTGCAAATGGAAGGTGAAATTACTATCCTCAAGGAAAAACTGGTGGTCAAACAATTGTTTTTTTTCTAAAAGTTACTGTTTTTCTCTCTTCAGATGACTTCATTGAGAAGCTTAACCGGTATGAATTTTTTGATGGTGAAGTGAAAACCTCAATACTTTTCTTAACAATCCATGATGCTGTTTTGCATATTTCGATGAAGAAAGATTACAGTACTTCAAAGTTTAAACCCAGTCAGGTACCAGCTCTTTGATGACTTTCACAATTGCATAAGCAGCCACTCCTTAAATTTCTCATTATTTTTCAACATTAAAAAAAAAACAGCCCCTAATCCCCATTTCCATTCTCTTTTTCTCAGGAAAAAGATGGAAAAATTGATTTTACCATAAATACAAATGGAGGATTACGTAATCGGGAATATCAGGTAAAATTCTTCAACAGGTTTATCTTCACCTAGACATCACAGAAAAAAAACAAAAACAAAAAAAAACAAAAAAAAAACACCTTCAAAGTAGTGAAGCCACTTCCTGCATGTGGCAGAAAGTCCAGCACTTGCTTGAGCCTCTGTGCCTCATCCCTAGAGAACTGAAGCAATGCTAACCAATCTCACAGGGAGTTTTTGGGAAAAGAAACTCAGACCCGTACAAAAAAAGGATGAAAAAATAGTGATAACAGATCTCCGTTAATGCAATATTGAGCATATCTTCCTTTATTTTTCGAACCACTTACAACAGTGCTCTTATTCTGGCCCTGTAATAATCCACGTAGCAGGGAAGGTATTGCTATTTCCATTTACAGGTGAATAAGCGATGAAAATAAGCTAATACACACCTCCCAATAGTCAGATGCTTGAGAAGTCCCTAGCACAGTGTCCAGTCAAGCAATGAAACAAGTTTCTATCCTTCCTTACTAGAGTGAGTTGCCAATTCAGCATTTAACTGGGGAGTCCCATTTCATTGCAGATGTTCATTTCTAGAACATCCAGTCCTTTAAAGCAATGTTTCTAGTTTGGGAAAAGTAGAATCACAAATTAAAATGGGTTTCTGCTGTAGGCCAGGTAGATGGCAGGTGTATTACATTCAGTATCTCAATCCTTATAACAATATACAAAGGAGATATCTTCATTTTCCAAATGAAAAAAAAAAAAAATAGGAAACAGGCTCAGAGAGCTTAATTTGCTTGAGGTCACACACCCAGTGACCCCAACAGGATTGCACTAAGATCTTTCTGATGACAAGACCTGTCTTCTGTTCACTATAGTACACCATCTCTATCCTCTGGTGAAAAACTAACGGATTGAGGGACCAGAGAAAGAATTTAATGATTGTCTTGAAGCATGGCAGGCAGCCGGTGGTATTTCTCTTAGCTGAAAGGTCTCAAAAAAGGAATTTCTAGTCGAAATGAAAAAGAAATGTATAGCATAAGATAAATCTGGAACATTATTAAGAGTGGTATCAAGTAGCAAAGGTCAGATGAAAAGGCCATTCCAGAAAATTGGATAGACCTGAGGTAAGAGGTGAACGTAGATAAGCACCATGATTCTGTCTCCCAGGACTAGATTCCAGAGAACCCCAATAAAACTGGCACCTTGCCTGAGTACCTTATAAGAAGAGCCTCGCACCAGAAATCCTCTCCTCAGTAACTGCATTCACAACTGTCACCAAGTATTGGAGGATAAAGGGTAGGAACAGCATTTAAACTTCATGTCTGACCCAAACACTAGAACCCATTGTCTAACAAATGTAGCTAGCACATTGGTGGACCTTGGCTTCCCCGTATTAAAAAAAGAAACATTTAACACCAGCTCTTTGTCCAGCCTCTAGGAAGGTAAATCATCAGCTGTGGATAGGCCACCAGTGGTGACTGGGGTAAAAGCTGAATGTACCAGGCCAACACAGAGTTCTTTGGAACAAATGTGAAGAAAGATATTGCTACAACACACTGTACCATTACTTTAAGTTAAATTAGGCCTTTGAATTACAATGTGGTATCACATGAATCTATGTTAAACAAGTAGTGATGGAAGATACTTGATCATTAAAATTCAAGACAAAAAAACTGATAACTTTGGTAAATTCTAGCTCCTAAGATGTGATCATTGTAACAGAACTTGACAAGTGTTTTAAAACAGTAACTTTCTGTCTTCTTCCAGGTACCAGGTGAAACAAAATTCTAATCAACATATAATTCAGAGGGATCTTCATCTGACCATGACATAAAAAACAACTTTATACCCAGAAAGTTATTGATAAGTTCATATATTGTAAAAAGAGTATTTTTGACAGAATATGTTTCAAACTTTGGAACAAGATTGTTCTAGTATGGCATATTCTTCACATATCTAGTATGAAATTATGTAAATATTCTTAATTTTATATCTTGTAGATTTATCAAAGGACAAAAATTATTTTGTATGTATTTTTGTAGCACTGACAGATTTCCATCCTAGTCACTACCTTCATGCATATGTTTAGCAGTGTATTGACACCACTGTTTTGAATGTCATAATTTATACAGGTCATACTAATATATTTCCATTTAAAAAATCAGTTGTACAGTGGATGTGTCTTGTTAAATTTGTTAGCTTTCTGAAACATGCTTGCTGTGGGTCCCGTAATATAGTGGTCTGGCTGGAAACCTGCTACATGAGAATCTTCTAACAGAACCCCTGTAATCAGGCTTCTTTGCTCAGATTTTATGATTACCAGTTTTTTAAAGCATCCAACCTCCTATCCAGATTTTAAACACAATCCTCTAATGTAATATCTGTAACTACATAGATTTAGTATGAAAACTATACAAGCTAAAAAATGAGAAAGCTTTTTTAGCTTTCTAAAAAAACTAAAAGGAAGGTGAAAAGAAAAGATGGGTAGCCAATTCTTCCTGGTCTCAGTGGGAACAAGGAAAACAGATGGCAGAGAAGTAGTATGACTCTTCTTTTTCACTGCTGGTTATTATTTGTAACTCACAGGGCAGAATAACAGCTCTAGAGTTCAATTTATCTGGAGGAGGAGATTCAGCACACCTGCTTCTCCTTTTCCACTGGTATGGCTCTTGGTGAAAATTTGTATTTATGTAATAGTTAGAAATATCAGCACCAAGAGAAAAATATTCAACGCCCTTTATTAAACATCAAATCACTCTGTCAATGGGAAAAGCTGTCCCAATTGTTTTAGATCTTACCTCTGAACATTGTTGTCAAAGTACCTTTCCACTCTGTTAGTGTCGTTGAGAGGGCTTATCTATTGGACTTAAAACTACATACACAAAGGTAAGATACAGGTTATTTACATAGCCAATCTTAAAAGTAGAATATCAGCACTCTCTTATTTTCCCATTTTTTGTAGAGACAGGATCTATGATGCCCAGGCTGTCTCAAACTCCTGGCCTCAAGCAATCCTCCTGCTTCGGACTCCCAAAGTGTTGGGATTACAGATGTGAGCCATTGTGCCCAGCCACAGCACTCTTTATTAAGTGTTTAACTTTTTGAGTCGACACCTTATAGTCTCATACACCCTATGGACTTTGCGGGGGGAAAAAAAAACACGCACACACACACACACAATTTATGTATAAAATGCCCCACAAATCTTGGGTTAAGAACTTCTCCTCTGAAGAGGACAGGAAGTCGAAATTGAAAACAGGAGCCTATTTACCTCAATCATTTGGTTTGAAGTTGAGGCAAATGCCTTATATATAGGATTGTCGTTGAGGTCTCCATCTTCCCAAGCAAAGGTGCCCTCTGCATTCTTCTTGCCAACCAAACCAAACCAAACGACAACAACAAAAACTCAAGAAACAAGCACAAGCACTCCAATTCTTGTGCCCACATCACAGTACATTCAACCTTAACACCTTAGAGGTTTACTTATCCTTATCGTTAAATGTTTTTTTCTTGTAGGCCACTAAGGTTGGGTATACTTCTAGTAATGGGAATACATGGGGCTGAGCTTCTACTTGCCTGCCTCAGAGCACATATTGGAAATTGACTAGTACCAAAATCTGATCCCTAATTTAGGAAGAGGTCAAGAGACCATGTTGGAACATAAAAATAAACTTATGTAAACCAGAGCAAGATTGGAAGGGAAAGGATGCAACTGGGAGACAGAACAACTTGTGAAGAGACAAATACATTACAGAAATTCAGAAAGGGTGAAAGTAATACATGTTGAGCAGTTTATCTTTAAAATTATTGTGTAAGTTATTTAAGCATTTGATACATATTTTTATCTAAACACAGAACTTACCACTTAGAAATGTAAATGAAATATTTTAAATGGTTGACCCTACACTGCATGAACAAGAATATAAAAGAGGGATATTTAATTCACGTTTCTAGCATCTTCATCTGGATTTCAATATGTCACGGCTGACCTGTTCATCTTCCCCTAGTCTCTCTACCAGCATCTTTTCTACCTCAGTTAATGACAACTCCATTTTTCTTAAGCTGATCAAGCCAAAAAATCCACCAGGAAATCCTATTGACTCTCCTTTTAAAATATAGTCATTTAACTCTCAAAATAGCCCCAATAATGTCGGTATTATGATTTCCCCTACTTTTTAAAAAAACAAAGTAAATGAAGACTCAAAAGCAAGTAACTAGTCTAAATTAGATAGTCACAGGTGGTAAAGCCAGAAATCTGTCTGGACAGTCTAACTCTATACAACTCAGGCTTTTAATTATTAGAAAACATCACCTCCCAAAAGAAATTAAGACCTAACTAAAAACTGATTACAAGATAAGGACTAAACTCAGGAATAATTATAGGTGCATTCCACAGATTTGTTCCAAAGTCACTAATTTAGCATTGTACAATTATAACCAGAAAAGCAGGTAGGAAATACTAATGTTCAGAATTAAATTCATTTCTCTCTCATGGTTTTGCATGTATGTAATGTATTTTAAACATTAAGATTTATTTCCTGGCCACAATACTTTGAATATAAGGAAAATTTTTGAAGAAAATGTAAGGACTATCAAGAATAATTCCTAGGTAAATTAGAATGTAAGCTCCTAAAGGGCAGAGACCATCTATTTTGTTCATTATCATACACCCACATCTAACATACATAAGTGGTGTTTAACTTTATAAATCAATAATTCATATATCTTTACGTATATCCTTCCACAAGTCACCCACTTCCCAATTCTTGATACCTGTAATGTTACCACCATCATCTCTTGTGTAAATTATTAAAACACCCTTCTGACTGGTCCCTCTGCTTCCATCTTAGCCTCCTTGGTCTTATCACACAGCCAGAATAATCCTTTTACCAAAAAAAAAAAAAGTTTTAACATTAAGTGAATAGATTTTTTTTAAAGAGGTCCTACCCAATTGTGAGAACTAAACCCATGACTTATTATTGTTTCAATCCTGTGCTTCTACGGTGCCAAAAAATTCAAAAATTTTAAAGATGGGGATGTGGGAAAATTAAGCACTAAAGTGTTAAGAATTCTGCCTTAAAACTTCTTCCCTCAGTGATGGAAAACTGAAGGGACATGAATCAAAACAAGACGTTTAAAAATCCAAATTAGGTTTTATTAGCATCACTGCCAAGTATTTTCCCTGGTTTATCTCCACTTCTCGTTAAGCCTAGTATATCTGATATTGCTTTGATTGCACATATGCCATATTAAGTAAACTGATTGGTTTCCAGGCCATAATTTAGCAAATTACAAACCAGTGAAGAAGAGTAAGTCCACTTCAATCAGAATATGTTTATATTAGTATGAAGAGTAAGTCCACTTCAATCAGAATATAGTATGTTTATATTAGTATGAAGAGTAAGTCCACTTCAATCAGAATATAGTATGTTTATATTAGTATGAAGTTAGTCCACTTCAATCAGAATACAGTATGTTTATATTAGTATGAAGAGTAAGTCCACTTTAATCGGAATATAGTGTTTACACATGTTTAACATCAACATACTAATTTGATGGGTAATCTAATGAAGAAATATCTGAGTACTCATGCACTTTTTTCATGTACTCATAATGTACTCATTTTCAAAATCTTTATGAAAGACGGAACTGTAGAGTTTTCCAAAAAAAGATTACAAAAGATACTCTTCCAATATAGTCAGAACAAAGCCTTCAGCAGTTCTGTATACTTCATACAGCCTCTTATTGAGTTTAAAAGATATGTTCAAATATCTCTTCCATTTACATTTCAGTGGTATTTAATTAGTATTTACACGATAATTTTGAGCAAGTAGTTTTTACAGGGCAAAATGAATATAGTTTCTTATAGTCTTTGCAACAGATATTTCCCCAAATACTGTATATTCTGAATAAACATGCCACTGAAGAAATGTAACATTCAACTTGATGGTTTTAATCTTTTAGAAGTGAACTTAATTATACTGTAGAAAGTTATCAACATAAACACGGAAAATTCTGCATTCTTCCAAATGTGCCAATACATAAAAATTCATCTAGGCAAAATAGTATTTATGCTTCCATTTTATTGTTTTTAAGAATTAAACTGCCACCTCAGTAGTCTTAAGAGCAATATAATGAAACATACATACATTTAATTTAGACTTATGTCCATCATAGCTTCAAAGGCTTCCCTGAAATAAGGCTGGGATTCACATCTTTTTCCGTAAGGAAAGAAGCACTAACAGTAATTTTGTTATCCTTCTACCCACCCACCCTCAAACAATTGATGAATTCAAGTCTAACACGATTTAAAACTTTTGTCTACTACAACATTCATCTGATATGCCTCCCTGCATAACATAGATTTCTTAAACCTAATTGAAAATAAATCATTTTTTTAAAACTCTACAAGAGTTCTCTTAATTCAAAATTTTATGATACTGATTTTTCTCGTCCAATACATAGGCTAAGTGGTTGCTTACCACATTCAACTCTAGTGACTTTCAATAAAAGCAGGACAGCTCTTCATAAATAGCTGAGAAGCTCTAAAGTGATTTTGGCTATTTTCTTATTACATGGAACAAAGAAATGGTTTGGATTTTTAACAGTAACATTTTAATAGCTCCTAAACAAGGGCATGAAAAGGAATCAAGTTTGCACCAGTCCAAGTACCTACAGTAATATGATAGAAGCACTCACCACCAACATTTCACACTATTTCACTCCCATGCTTTTAATAACAAGCATTTCTCACTAGAAATATTGCATTAACACTGGACTTTCAAACTGTGAAGTGTAGAAAATCACTTGCCTGACTTAAAACAAAAAAGTTTGTTAGTTATTTTTGGCCAGTCAAGGTTGAAATGGCCATTTTGTTATTTCTAACTTCTGCTCCTAGGGTTCAGAAATGATTTTGCATCTGATCATTCAAGATGAGAATTTGTTTCACCTGTACCTGACAGAATAAAATGGTAAATTAGCAATCAGTTCACCCTTTGTCAAAAGAAGTATGTTCTAAATGTATATACTACAAACTATCTAATAAATGATATCTGCATACTACACATTTCATGTTTTATTATGCACCATTTTAGTGGGGAGGAAAAACTTCACAGGGATTTATTCAAAGGATATAAATAATATCCTAAGAACGCTGATTTATACACATGAGTTCTGTATAAACTGTTAAGTGGTCATCTTAGCTGAACTATAACAAGCCCCTATAATGTAAAAGCTGACTCTAAAGGCACCATGTAAAGCACTGAAATCCACAATTTAGCTGTTACTTTCCTCTTCTCCAATACAAAATTATCTGGTAGTCTTCACTGTTGACTCCATGCTAAAATGTTCCAAATTCAGACTGCTTTACCAACAAAAGGAATAGGAAATAAAAGTTTTTAAATTTCAAGTTAGAGGAAAAATTCTATCACACAGCAATGAAACCTGAGCAAATGCAAATTTGTGATTACAAGAATATGTCCTTCATTAATACATTATTCAAATTCCTCCATGGCATTCAAACTGCAGTTGAAAATCCTATAAACAAGAACCCACTTAAACACAGCATCAAACTCTACCATGAAATGAAGAATTACATAAAGCCTATTCAGCCCTATTCAGTTTAAGACAATGAACAGAACAGAACACATTTCATCTAAATAACACCATTTAAACAGTTCTATAAAATAATGTTACTTAAGATCAGTATGTGTGGTGCATATGTGATTCCGACCATTCAGTAAAAAAGCATTAATGAGTAACAGCATTCCCCACCAGCTTGAAGCCTGTAGAGTTGATTACTTTGGCCATCTCTTTCCAAATAATTAGTAATGCCTTTTAACATTACAAACAAATATATCTTAGTACTAGAATTCCAATGTATTTTGGTGCTCCTGAGGCTGCCTAAAAATGAAAAGGCATCCAAGTGAAGTGCATTGTATACTTACTATACCTCGAAACCTCAACATTTCAGTGCCTAAAATGTGAAATAACTCTCTATCATTTAACAGTCTGCCTTACAGCAAATTCTAGATTTTTGCTTTTAGGATTTTATTATAACTTTGGGAAATTAGTGGTAAAACATATGGTTTAAAAAACAGTATGTGGCTGCACTTAAATTCACATAAAAATAGCATTTTTACAATCTTATTGAAATTTAATCCTTTTACACAGGTTAACAAAATGTATCACAAGAAAAACTAAACGTTGGGTTTAACAAAACAATACTTTTGAAGTAAAACAATGAAAAATTTTTTCAAATTTTTTACAAATGGTCACCTCTGGGTCAATTTACTAAACTAGGGGAATAAAGATGTTAAAATATAGCTGTGCTCAACTGAGCCACTTATCTGTACTACAGTATGGTACTTGAAATCAATCTTAAGGTCAAGATTTAAAACCATTTTAAGAAACAAGACCCTATGTGTTTTATACTACCTCAGTAAGAGGTACTCTTCCTTCCCAAAACAGTCAAAGCTTAATTAAAAGATTGACTATACATAGTTTTTTTCCTCCTCATATCTTCAGTTCAAAATACTATTATCATTGGTAATACGGTCTATATCTCGTCTGATCTGGATGATGTGGTCCAGGAAGTGGGGTTTGAGAAGGCGGACCCTGCAATCGTGGAGGAGGAGGTGGCCCTCTTGGTGCAGGCCATATACCAGGACTCATTCCCCCTGGTTGTGTAAATGGAGGGCTCAGAGTTCCTTGATCTTCAGTGAACTGGGGTAATGAGTTAGGATTATAATGGTGAGGAGGGGGTGCAGTTACAGGTGGACCACCATGTTGAGGTGGGGGAGGTCCTGGAGGAGGATGATTCATATAAGGTGGCATCTGGGCAATAATATGTCCAGGGGGAGGGGTTATTGGTGGTGGAGCAGAGGTCATTGGTGGAGGTGGAGCTTGGCTATATACCAAGTGAGGAGTACCTGCAGCCTGGGGAGGATGTGGCATTGGATGGCTTATTGGTGGTGGAGGAGGTGGGGGTGGTGCATAATGTTGCTGTGGAGGCATAATATGATGAGGGTGCGATACCACTGGTTGACCCTGATATTCAGGATGATGGTGAGCAGGTGCTGGGGCAGGAGGTGGTGGTTCTCTAGCACCTGAATTTGAGTCATCCTGAATAGGGACGGTTATTAAATTGCTGTGTTTTCTTGTTGAAATACGAAAGGTTTCCTGACTGACCGATCGAGGTGGAGGTGGAGCCATGGACAATTCTGCTGGAGGAGCACGAATATCCTCATGTGGCTGATTATAGTGCTCATGCGGCACATGTTGCAAAGGAGGTGGTGGCATCATGATGTGCTGCTTTGGCGGAATATGGCTCATATGGTGCTTGTCTGGTGGCATTATAAAACGCTCAGGGATTTCAGTTGGTGGTGGGGCAATAGGAGGATGAACATTTTCAAGTGAAGCACGGGTAACAGGTTTTCCAGCTCTCATATGGCGATGGTTGATATGAGCCTGTAAGTCTCTCTGAGACAAATATGTTCTCTTGCACCCTTGAACAATGCTACACATGAAGAGAGAACCTCGTGTACACTGCTCAATTCGCTGCACAGGATCACTACAGCTAAATCAGAAGGGGAAAAAATGTGATTTACTAAAAGAGAATATAAAAAATTATGTAATTTTCAAAAATATGCCTCTTTTAAAAATTTGACTGTTACATAAAACATAGCAAAAGTCCACAATTAGAAGTTACAGTTATTCTACATGAACCTTTAATCTTCCGTACTTTGTTGTCTATTAGCCATTAAGCATAGGCATTTCTGTCATCTTCAGAACTCCTAATATCAAACCATATGTTTCAAGAAGACACCTCATTCTTCCCAAGGCCTAGAATTTATCTAATTTTCTCAAACAATTCTACGTTTTGCATCCATTTGCCAAAAAACCCAGCAAGAAAAAAACCAACGGGTTGATTACTTACAATCATGGAATTCAAACTTGTATGGTATTATTGAGTGATAACTGTTTGTTGAGCAAACAGTGGAAAACAGTAAGTAGAAAACAGTAAGTAGAAGACACTGCAAGGACTACAAGAAGTAACATCAGCCTCATCATTAGGGTTCTTAACATTAAACATAAACTATTTCAATCTAAGCCTGGACTATTAAAAGTCCTTTAAGGAAGGGTTTTTTCTGAATTGTCAGGCAAATTTACACTTTCCTAACTTTCTAATTTGTGAGCACTAAATTTAACTTAACATTTTCTTAAAAACTCAGGGTCAAAATTGTAACTATTTTTCATTTAGCATATTTAATCCATACTTGCCATTACAGCTTTCTTGACACAGTGGGGAAAGAGGACTGAAATAGGAATCTGAAGATTCTGGATCTGGTACTGGCTCAGTAATTTGAAGTCACTGAACCATTTTTGAGTTTGTTTCTTCATTTGTACAACGAAGTTAAAGTATCTACCTACTTCACAATGTTCTTACATCTATTTCATATTACTTCAAAGAATATATTTAATATCAAACAACGAAAGTGACAGTATTTAATCCCCAATTAAGCACCATATAAAAATATATGTGTGTATATATATAAGCAATTATCATTGAATATGTGTGTCAGGTCATTTGGCACTAAACTAAATGGCTCTATACTCTTGATTTTGAGTTGTCTATCTTTCCATCCTTACTATAAGGCTGGCACTCCTTATTGATGTTATTATGCTTCCCTTTAGTGGCCCATCTGGCACACTTGTTTTTTGCTTCTAGTTCACTGTAAACTCTGAACTATCTCGACCTTAACAAGATGAGAGGCACTTTCTCTCGGGTGGTGCTTAAAAACAGTAATACATACTGTTTAACTCTGATTGTCATTTCTTCACTTCCTGATCTGGGTCTGTTAATACAGATAGGCTTCTGTCCTAAAATTGCTACTAAGGACCACATAAGTGAGGTGTGACACTTAGTACTTTGTTATATTTAGTCCATTAGTAAGGTTAGTACATTAGTATATTCAGTACATTAGTTACATTTAGTACCTTGAGAACTAATTTCTTTAAACAATAAGTACCTTTTAATTTCCTTTTAATAAATAAGAGGAAACCTTTAAAAGTCCTCTAAATAATGTTTTATCACATCTGAAATCCTTTATCCCAATGAAGCAATCAAATTTACTATGTAACTTAAAATGAAGGTATACCATGTTGAAAACTTAGGCCTGAGAAAACACCCAAAAAAACAAACGATATATATTTCTAGTGTTTTAACTCTTCTGAATTGTAATTCTATAAACGAAATGTTTTAAACTCATAGAACAAATTTTATAATCTGTTACTTTAAAATGCGAATAAAAACATGCCAAGAGAATTAGTTGTCACTGAGCTGTCAATAAATCACCCCTCTCTCCTGCTGACGTTAAATTTTCCTACACCATAAAACGGAATCATTGCTGACAAGTGTCCACAGCTTTGTTATCAATCAATACCACAAATCTTGGTGTAGCTTTAAGCACAGGTTATAAGTGATCTAAGAAGCCTATGGCTATTCCAAGCAAGTATCTCTCATTCTTTCTTAAGCCTTCCTTATCAAGAGTTCTGAACTGATACAAAAATTATTATTCTGTTTTCTTCAAGACTATCCCAAAATGGATCTAGCTTTTTATAATTTGAGACTATGTAATGATGGTGTTCTAAGATATACTCCAGATACAATAATCAGATTTGAAAGTAGCAAGAGCTTATATATATATATATAGTGCTTACTATATGCCAGCTACTATATATATGTACGTGTGTACATATGTTATATATATAAAACCTCATTTAATCCTAAAAATACCACAAGGAGGTAGGTACTATTATCAGCCTCATTTTATCAATAAAGAATAGTCTATGACAGTAAAACAGCTAATAAATAGCAGAATAAGGATTCAAACCCAGGAATTCTAATTCTGGAGTCTTTGCTCTCAATATATCTTAATACTTCTTTAATGTCTCATCAAAAAAGTAACTGTTTTTGGTTTATAATAATACTTCTGTAATGGCAAACAGATTTCATTCTGACCAATTTGACTGACAGTGTTTACCTTGCCCTATATTAAAGAGAAATGCTAGGCAAGCTGGGCTCACAGAAAAAGATTAGCCATGTCTGTATGTTTGATCTCCTGCCTGATTTATATCACTCCCTAACCTTTAATCCAACTTACAAATCATAGCACTAAAACTTTATTATTTAAAAAAGGTAATGATAATCTTATCTTACCCTGGACACATCTTATCTCCCTTTTTTTCATGTAAAATAGCACAGTCATAGCAAAAAACATGCTTGCATGGAATCTGTAAACAAAGACATATTACAGTTAAGCATATTAGAACTTAAAATATTTCTTAAAAAAAATATATATAGTGACCTATACATAAGGCGGCTTAGAAGATACTTGAGAATACCTGTTAAAATGAATATTTATTAAGTACTAATTATAATAACCTTTTTCAATCACAAAGCCTTTTGAGAACATCGCAAAAACTATGGCCCCTTTCCCAATAAATATACACGTATGTATTTGCTTACACTTTCTGGAGGTGTAAACTCTATGAATTTCACCCATGGTACCCAGACGTTTTTTCCTTTTTTTTTAAGAAACAGATCTTGCTCTGTTGCCCAGGATGGAGTCCACTGGTGTGATCACAGCTCACTGTAACTCGAACTCCTGGCTGATGTTCCCACCTCAGCCTCCAGAATAGCTAGGAACATAGGTGTGTGCCACCACACCAGGCTAATTATTTTATTTTATTGTAGAGACGGGGTCTTGCTAAGTTGTCCAGGCTGGTACCAAACTCCTGGCCTCTGGCAATCCTCACACCTCAGCCTCCCGAAGCTGTGGGATTATAGGTGTGAGCCACCACACCCAGCCCTCTGCAAGTCAAAACCTCCTGAAGAACACTTTAATTATGTGGGTTTTTTTTAAATCTTGTTTCTCCTGAAACTATTTGAATGCAGTAAAAATAACAAGTATGTCCTATGTTTAATATAAGCAGCATCTTCCTCTGGTCATTTTAAGTTAATCAACTAATAAAAATCTAAAAATCAATCAGAAGGATACAGTAAAATGATGTTAGAACCACATTTTTAAATTCACAGCCTGTTACTATTTCTTTACTATGATGTACAGGAAAGCAACAGTGCATAATCCACGCCATCTACCATCACAGGTATGTTATTGAATTCAATTTTTTTTCTAAACGCAAATGCAAACTATCTTTTTTGGAGGGAAGAAATGTGAAAATTACTATAAAATTACAGTTAGGATTGTAAAATTTTTTTAATGATTAGAATTCAATTTTCAGAAATAATAATTATTATTAAGCCTCTCTGAGCCTCAGGAAAAAAAGAAATTATAAATATTATTAATGCAGTTTTATGTAAAAAAATTGTGGCCTTCAAACATAAGTAGTTTTGTTCTATTTATTAAGAAAAAAATTTTTCCTTAATAAACTAGAATAACTGTAAACTAACTGGTATCAAACACTCTAAAGAAATTAGTTTTCAGAAATTATTTTAATTTTCAGTTTTATTTAATATTTTACAAGAATTCAACAATTTGTCAAGATAATCATATTAAATTCACAGTATTCCAATACTTCCCTTAATTATTTCATACTTATTTAAAACGTCACAAACTTAGTCATGAAACAATGATAAACCTATCTAGTTAAATTTTAGAACCCCACCTCTATGCAAATGCTTACTGACAAAAACAGTATTTAATTATACTTACCATTCGCCCATAGATTTTAATAGGCAATCCACACTTGTCACAGAAATGAACTGGTGTATCATCCTTTTCACCTAAGATGTTTATCTGTTGAAATGATATAATTAAAATTATCTTCTCACACAATTCTAAAGATTGTATCTACACAATGAATTGGTCAGTGTTTTATAAAAGTTGTTAAAACAATTAGAAATAAAAGCTTCTTGGTATAATCTCCATGTATTCCCCACCATTAGCTGTGATACCATTAGTTTTTCTTCTTAGTGTTAATATACTGATTTTACTGAAAAGTACTTCAAATTATTCTTGAAAATAGAGTATTAACAAATGATTTGTATGTACTGAAAATCAGTTATAACAAGTTCATAACATTCTTTATGTATTGTGCATTACTCTAATAAAACATTTTAACTATTTAATACTTAAAATATTTTATTGTTCTAATACAATTTTTCATTTTTAATTATACCTGAAAGTCCCAAAAAAGGTGTCCAGGAAACCTTCGCTGATTTCCAAACAGCTCACCACCTTTACAGTCATACCGTTCTTCTTCATTATAATCAAATCCTTCTGAGAAAAAAAAAAAAGTACTGCCCATTAACTTTCCACATCTCAAATTTCATTTTGGAAGTACATATACATGGCAAAATAGATCTTTTCACTAAAAAGCCCATCTGATGCCTTTCAAAGCTTTTCTAAGAATAAGACAATCAAGATTAGTTTAAAACATCAGTTAGAAGTGATCTTGGTGATCTAGTCCAACTCTTTCACTTCATTATTGAGAATATTACCATATGGAGACTCGTAACAACTCAACATATAGAAGAAAAGTGGCAAAGCCAGGAACAGACCTCAGATCTCTTGACTCCCATTCAAATGCTCTTATCAATTCATGAAACTATTTCTAATGTAAAATGTTACTGACTACTGATTATCATGCTTGTTGCACAAATTTTTAAGATACTGATCACCATTTATTCTGGTCTAGCTATAAAAATGGTATGCCATGAGACTGATTTTATTGCTAAGAGTATAATGAAAACATAAAGCATTCTATGCATTTTATTAGCAAACAAGTTATCTTCTTCTTTAGCCCTAAAATGAGTAATTTAGACACTTTAACATATTCATATTTCATCCTGTCGATTAAAACCACTCCCTGATTAATTACCCAAACAGCAGCCATATGATATCTTATGTATCCTTTCCTACAATGCATTTATCAATATCAATAAACTTAAGATATATGAAGATCAAATGGGCTCAATTTCTCTGGCCTAATTAAAAAGTTGATGGCAATCTTCTCATCTCCTACAAAAGAACAAAAAACCAATCAACAGTCTGATGGGAATTCCAGGTAGAATCCAATTACCTAAAGTAAAGCTGAGCAGACAAATATATCCCTCCAAGGAGCCAGGCTTCTCACGACTCTTTTGGCCCTAGAACTGGTAAACAGAGTAGCCAAGCACACAAGTTTTAACTTTACCCACATGACTAAATTACAGCACCTATACACAGACACAGACACACACACACAGACACACACTCACATTAACACACAAATAGTGATGCAAGAATTTTTTGAAGCTGATAGACACTTCAGTGTACTGCTATTTACTGCCAATATGAATGTATAACTCAAAGTCAGGGCGCTCTGATAAGCTACACCTGAGAGTTCCTAGGCTCCTATATCACCCATTTACACCTTAGAAAAGCTGGTGTGATCTAAAATTCAAAATAAGGAAACTCAATTTTTCAAACCCAGAAAATTATTGGGATAACAGCCTAGGAAATTAGGTGCACATTATCATTTTTCAGAGTAGTTCCACCTGTACTCCCATCATTAAACTATATATACTTGTAGAGATACCACACTGACACCCCAAACTCCACATTTTGATTGATGCCTAGGAAAACAACAATCAAAAAAAAAAAATTTCTTTTACTCCAAATTCCGAGAGGGAAAGGGGGAAAAGGATTTTGGCTTTTCTGCATTGTTTGAACTATTAAAGAATGCATTTGTACACTACCATGTTGTTTTAAAAAATTAGTTTTTTAAAAAAAGCCAAAGCAGGAGTGACCGTAAATTAGAGGTAGTGCAACAGCAGCCCTAGGTTATTACTAACACGATTTGTAACAATTTGACTTCAAATATACTTGTTTAGATGGGAGAGAAACCCTACAATAAAAGAAACCATAATGTATGTTTTAACTAAAGCAGCTTGATCCTTCAAAATAAATACAGACAAATTGCTGGAATAGAATAAGAAGTCTAGAAATACAAAAAAATACTTTTAATACAGGGGTCCCCAACTCCCAGACCTTGGACCAGTACCCTTGGCTTGTTAGGAACGCGGCCACACAGCAGGAGGTGAGTGGAGGGCTAGGGAGCATTACCACTTGACCTCTGCCTCCGCCTCCCGTCAGATCAGCAGCTGCATTAGATTCTCATAGGAACGCAAACCCTATTGTGAACTGTGCAAGAGAGGGATCTAGGTTGGTGCTCCTTACAAGAATCTAACTAACGCAACAGTTGCATCCCGAAATCACTCCCCGCACCCTGCCATCACTCTCCATCTGTGGAAAAACTGTCTTCCATGAAACCAGTCCTTGTGCCAAGAAGATTGGGGACTGCTGTTTTAACATACATATGATAACAATAAAATTCCTATTCAGCAAGGAAAAGAGTTGGGACAATGTTTTGGGGGGAAAAAAAGCCAGACGCCACCTTTTTTCCCCTTAATAACCAAATACATATCCATAAATGTTCTCAAGCAGTATCAGTGAACTTTTTCTGTGAAAGGCTAAATAGTAAATATTTAGGCTTTGTGGACCATATGGTCTTAATCACAATTAACTCAACTCTACCATTATAGTGTGAAAGCCCCCACAGATAATACTTAAATGAATGAGCATAGCTGTGTTCCAATAAAATTGTTTATAAAAACAGGGTTACATTTGGCCCACAGACATAGTTTGCTAACCTGTAATCAAGGGTAAGATGGAAAAACTCTTTTATACTGGTGAAATAGGGGAAGGCCTTTCAAAAAATGTCACAAAACCCAGAAGTCATAAAAGCAAAGACTGGATACCTGACTACATGGAATCCTCAAGATTCTCTGCAATAAATATTTTGTATACAAAATTAAAAGACAAGTGAAGAATATATACAATATAGGCCAGGCACAGTGGCTCATGCCTGTAATCCCAGCACCTTGGGAGGCTAAGGTGAGAGGACTGTTGAGCCCAGGAGTTCAAAACCAGCCTGGGCAACACAGCAAGACCCGTCACTACAAAAATTAAATACAAAAAATTAGCCAAGCAGGTGGGGCGCACCTGTAGTCCCAGCTACTCAGGAGACTGAGGTGGAAAGATCACTTGAGCCTGGAATATCGAGCCATGATCCCACCACTGCACTCCAGTCCAGGCAAGAGAGTAAGACCCAATTTCAAAAAAAAAAAAAAAATATATATATATATATATATATATATGTATATACACACACATATACATACATAACATATAACAAAAATCCTATTAATTTACAAAAAACTCAGAAGAAAGGATCTAAACAAGAATGACCAATACTATGAAAAAATATTCGCTCTTTCATAATTAAAAGAAATTTACATCAAAACAAAAATTTTAAAAGATTTCTAGTACTCACTATTGGTGTATGGGAGTAAAAACTAACATACCTTTTTTGAAGAGCAATTTGACAGTACTTGTCAAACTCTAAAATCCACAGTATCTATCAAGTTTTAAAATATCCAAATTTGTAGTTTTAAAGTCTTTGGAATTAACAAAAAAAAAAAAGGCCAAATCTGTGCAAAGTACAAATTCTACAAAACACTATGTCCAAGAATATTTGGTGCAACATTTTTTGTAACAGAAAAAAACTGGAAAAACTGTTAAATTATGGTATATCTAAAAATACCCAAACCTGTTTTTTTAATGAGGTGTATCTGCATGTACTGATAAGAAAAAAATCTTAAATGCGTATTACATGAAAAAATGGCAACTACACATAAAAAATCAGTAGTTTTGTATAAAAAAGTCAACAGGGATTATCTTTGGATAGAAGGATTTTACTTTTAATGTTATGCTTTCTGCAATACTGTTGAGATTATTAAACAATGGGCAGCATTGCTTTCAACAACAAAAGGAATCAAATCAAAAATATTTATAAAGGGAAATAAAAATACAATGTGCTACAATGAGAAGTCAAACAAGAAGGTTGAAGAATAAATAGGATATGTAAGATACAAAAGAGGTAGCTATAAGATCACACAGACTATCTGGAGCAATCAGATAAAACAGAAAGAGTGTTGGACCTATTAGTTAAACAAATTACCTTCATCACCAGGTGGAGCCTTTGCAGGCATCCTGTTTATAGTCCTTTGAGTTCGCGGTGCAGGTTTTGCTTTGTTTGCTTGTTTGGAGATGAGCTTTATAGGAATTCGTCTGCGAACATCAAGACCACCCAAGGATCCAGAACTATTAGTGCCTTGTAACTCATTGTCTATGTCAGGGAAAAAAAAGTTGTAACTTCTTTTAGTTTTTCTTTTTAAAGATTATTCTGCCACAGGTATTAAAACAACATACCTAACATTATCAAGTTTAAAGATCTGGGTTCTGATTTTCAATATTACATTAAGTTTAACTGCTAATTTTATTTATTTTGGATCAACACTTAAGGCAATGCTTTTTAACCCTTTTTGAGATATGGAATCCTTTAAGAAACTGATAAAAGTTATAGGACCTCTCCCTAGAAAAGTGAATAAAATTTTTCATATAATTCCAGAGAAGTTTACAGAAACATGAAACCATTCATGAACCCAAGAACCATTGTCTTGAACTACAAGAGATTTTTTTTTAAAGAAAAAGACTAGGGAGAAAAAGAAAGAAAACCATCCCTATCCCCATGTCTGATCATCAAGCATGCAGATAATAAACTTAGTAAACTGAACTTACTAACACTGATGAAGGCAAAATTAAATAATGCATTTGAAAATGAAGTTAAGAAATGTGATTATTCCTTAAGTGTAAGAGAGTTATTCTAAAAATCATTCAGAATTACAGTAAAAATCATTACACCATTTAGTAGTAAAAACATGCAATAATGTATTGGGCTATAACATATGACTGAGTTCTTAGTCGGCCCTGTAATGGAAAATTATAATTGAAGAGGATGCAAAGTTCCTGTACTACAACTAGGTCTAAACAACCGTCACCTTCTAGTCCCTGGAGTCTTTGCTTGTTATTGTCTATAGAATTAATTCTTGTCCCATGAGTAACAGGAGTATTATATCATAGAACTGACCCCATCTAAAGCTTAACAGTTACCTTTTTTCAAATAGATGAAAAGATATAATACAGAAAATACTTAACTTGACCTACTAAAGACAAAAAGGAAAATGCTTAAAATAGGAAATACAAATAACATATTTTTTAATTTATTGTGTTTTAAACATGACAAGTTATTGAACAAGGTTGTATAACTGCCCCTGCAGGAAATATTACAGTCCAGATAGATAGCCAAACCGTCCACATTAAATTCAGCAAAGCCAAATTTGGAAGTAGTAAGCTAGTACAAATGGCCTCCAAGGCTACTAGGATTACAGACACACACCAAGTTCACATTCATTTGCACTTTTTCTGAACAATATATCAAACAAAATTAAAAATGGGTCCTCAACGATTATTTTAAGTATCTTTCAGTCTACTTACTACTCTTATAACAGCTAATCCTCAAACAAGGGGAGGGCAGAATTACATGGTTAGCTAGAATCTTGAATTGGGGTAAACCCAACTTGATTAGCTTTCAACGCTTCACTAAATAGACTCACGAGCTGATTAATGTATTTGATCTGCTTTCATTGTAGTTGCTTATGTACGTAAAAGTAATTACAAGCAATGCACTGGCCAGAAGAAACATGAATGACTTTTTTTCTTGCTCAAAAAGTATTCCTGACATTCCAATCAACAAAAAAGCAAGTCGTTGTAGACATATAATCAGTTCAATGCTGTCCCTCAAATACTAAACATTCAAATATCAAAATGGTTTAATCGTTTTACCTTTGTGAATAATGAAAATACCAACACTTCATCACAAGTCCTTTTCACACCATCCTGAACATTTGAGGTCTCTATTGTTGCTTGCACAGTCTACCACTTTCAAGAGCTGGCTGGCCCTTCTCACTTTGCTTCACAAATTGAAGTTCATGAGGTACAGCATTTAATAGTGGTAATGTTCTGGGTTTTTTTGCGACTTTTTTGCTTTTTGTTGTTTTTAAATTAAGAATCAGAACATAAAGCACTATTTCCTTTTGAATACAGTAACAAATTATAAAGTTCTTAACAACAAAAATTTCTTAGATATTACATAGAAAATGACTAAGGACTACTGGCCACTTAAGATAAATTCACTTTAAAAAGGCACAACACTTCCATATTATATAGTTTAAAAAAGATTGGGGATTTTTATCCTGAATAAAAGGAACCAACAAATATTTTACAAAATCTGGGATCTTTTACAAAATCTGGGATACAGTTACAGAAGTGCTAATTCTTAGAATGACCAAAGAATAAATCTAGTGTTCATTGGGAGCCTCTTGGAGTAATTTTTCTGGCAAGATTCTATTAGAACACCTTCATTTTTACATTTGAATGTCAGTATGATCATAAAATGGGTCATTTTTGCATAATGTTCAAGGGTTTCATCAATTTCCCCAAGGAACTCTTAATCCTTTAATATTGAAATTATTCTTTTGAGATGCCTATTCTGTCATGATTCTTCAATTATCTAGCTAAGTGGCATTTCCTCATTTGTCAAAGGCTTTGTGATTTAAACAATTATCAAATTCGTATTTATGAATTTCATGAAAACCAGAATCTTCTGCAAGGTTTATAATTTTATTTCACAATCAATGCATAGTATTTGATACTATCTTCTGATACTAAGCATCAAAGAGACTGATTCATTAAAAAAATAAAATAGGTAAGAATTTAGTATTAAGCAGAAGGGACATCTGAGCGGGAACTAATTTTTTAAGTGGTTGGCTCGTTCGTATTTTCATGTTTGGATGAGTTTTACTTCCTTAGGCAATGTCTAAACTTCAAGAATTAAGATAATAAACACGCTTTACACCCACCCCTATTATGACTTCCTAACATAATAGCCTCTAAACTATGGCAGGAACTTGACTCACAATTCCAGAAAATAATTCAAATAAGAATTATTTTCCAAAAGTCGAATGTTTGCTATTCTACCATCAAAATCGCAGTTTCAGCTCTGTATAAATTCCCAAACACTGGAATTCTTTACAGCCTGGTGCTAGGCCGGCTTCTCCTCTGAACACACCCTTCTTAAGTGGTCTCATCTGTCCTCATGCTTTAAAATACCAGCTATAAATAAAGGTACTAACTTCCAAATACGTATTTTCAGTGCAGATCTTTCCTCTCATCTCCACTTGGCATCTCTCCTGTCTCAATAGTTATCTCACACCAGTAGTCCAAGACCAAACACTTGTTCCCAAATTCCCATCTCACCTCTACAAAAAAAGACTGTTTTCTGCTCCCAGTTTTCCTCAATTCAATAATGGACACTACCTAGTTGCTCAAACCAAAAACCTAGGTATTTCTCCTTTCTCTCACATTCGTTCAAACACCACCAAAGTATTTACTGAAGTTGCCCATTCTCCTTCATTTTCACCAAACCAACCTTCCCTTCCCGTCTACTGCAATCAGCTATTTTCCATCATTCTTACCTCCCTCTCTTACACCATTCTCGATAGAACAGCCTATTATATTTTTTTTAAAGAGATTGTGTTCCTCCTCTACTTCTGTTCAGTGGCTTCATATTCACTTAAAAATTAAACGTTTACCATGGCTTTCAATGACCTGAATAATGTGCCTGCTGCCCTCCTTTCCAATCTCACTTCAGGACTCTTACACTCTGGTTATTACTAGGCTGCAGCTGACTTCACTACATCTTCCTACCTCAGTGCCTTTGCACTTGCTGGAAATGCTTTTCCTCTTGCTTTTTTTCCCCAGGGCTGGGATCTTCTCACCCATCAGATCTTAGCTTCCACAAAGACCATTCCTAACAACTCCCTCTGAAATTTCCCCCTATGAATCTCTCCACAGCACTGGTTTATTTTCTTCAAAACACTTATAATTCGCAAACATTTAAAAAACAAAAAATTTTTTAAAAAAGAAGATATTGTCTGTGTTCCTCCGTGAAATAGAAGTTCTATCACGGACCTGGTCCGTCTCGTTTACCATTCCATCTTCCATTTCCCGACCTACAGATATCTGTATCTGGCATAAACATACACTACATAAACATACACACCTAATTACATAACCAAGCAGATATCTGATGAGTGAGGACAACTCAATACTCAAGAAAAAGCCTTTTTTTCTCCATTTGTGATATGGTCGCTGTAAACGTATGGGGCACTTGTTAACTCCAAGAGCACGCATTCAATATCCGAGAACCACAAAGAAGCAAAAGCCAGAAAATACATAACAAAGGGTGGAGCTACTCTTACTCGGAGAAAAGTATGAGAGTGCCTTGATTTTAAGCTCCTCTTTCTAAATACCCTCAAATGATGAGTACGGACCTCAGTCGAAGCGCGGGGCATGCTTTTGGTTTAGGTAAAAGCTACGAGTTGGATTCCAAAAACTCTATCAGACGCCCTTCTTTCACCTCTCTAGTCCATAAAGGATCTGAGAGACGACAGGAGGTGACCACTGCAGCACCCGCCCAAAGCTGACTGAGACAGCAGGAAGTCTCCAACCCACTCTCGCCCGTCCACTCCCAGCGTAAAGAGGATTCCGCGATTCAGAGACCGCAATCTACCCGCCAGTCTCCGTAACGTAGGCCAGAGCAGCTGGGCTGAATAAAACAGAGCCGACGCTCTCCCTTCCCAAAGGCCTACATTGCCCACCGGTCCGGGTTCGGAGCTCAGAACGAGAGAAGGAGCGGTTGTTGCCGGCACGGAGGAGGTAGGTACCACACCAGAGGGTAGGCCAGGAAACGGCAGGCCCCTGCCAGGCACAGGAAGGCATATGTGAGATTTCTTCTCACTGCCACACCCTAGTGTTGTGGGGCGAGCGTAATCCCTTTTGCCTGCTGGGCAACCAGCCCCAGGCCGGCCAAGGGGGCATGGAACCGGGACCCCCACTGCCTCCGCCTCCTTACCAGTGTGATCCATGATTCGGCTCGCAGAGCACAGTGGGAGCGGAAGTCAACCGCGCCGGAGTCGCAGCGAGCGCGTGCGCACTGCCTTCCGGAGGCCGGGAGGCGGAAGTCCGAGCAGGTTGTCCTAGTTTTGGCCTGCAAAGACTTCCTTCTCTCGCCTGCACTACCCAACTCCTGTGAGGGAGTCAGGCATAGTTCGAGCAGAGGCAGAAAGAGCGAGCGCGCGAAGAACTTCGGTATCGAGGTTGCTAAGGCTTCTCCTCATGTGCTTCAAGAGAAAGTAGCCTTTAACTGTGGAAAGGACACCAGGAGGACCGGGGAAGGGGAGAGCAGTGGTAAAAATGAGCGTGAGGCGGATAAACCGACTGCCCGCCCCCGCGGAGAGCTGCCTTCTGGGACTTGTAGTGCGCGAGGGTCCCGGAGCCGGCCGGCTGCGCAGGCTCGGCCGTTGCGCTGGCCCCACCCCGGCGGGCGGAGTAACGGTTTGGAATCCCCCGGGGTCAGCGAGCGCTTGGGTCCTCCGCCTGGTGTAGGAAAAGTGTAAACACATGCGCTTCGGCAGGCGTCCTCCAGTGGGAGGTTGCTCAGGGGATGGCGGAGCTGTGAAACTCGCAGCTAAAAGGAAAGTGTCAACGCTTATTGTCTAAATTTAAATTTTGCTTTGTCGTGACCAGCTACCTAAACCCACGCAGAGGTGACTTGGTATATGCCCCGGTTCCCATCTCTTAAGTCTCTTAACAGTTGAAATACATTTATAATGCTTGACTGCCACTCACTTTCTAGGGAGAGCGCTTGTGACGCTACGAACCTCTTGAACACCTGAGGACTGGGCGCCAGGGCCTGATGGAGGGTGGAGAGCCAGTGCGGCGCAGCTGCCTCCTCTCACAGGGTCACCTAGCAGGAATATGCAGAGTGGAGCTAAAGGGAGCAGATAGAAACCGAGAGAGGGGAAGAGCGCGCGAAGGCTTGGCCGGAAGGAGAGGTTAAAAAGGAAAGGCCTAAAATGAGGAAGACAGTTACCGCAACAGGCAGTACCTAGTTCCAGTTCTTGGTCCCAGGAGTTTGTGGTTGCTGCTGCTTTCATCTTCCTCAGCCAAAACAAAAGGAAAGTGCCAAGGGGCGATTCCTAGGACCTTCAGTGCAGTCTCCACCTCGCGGACTTGGCTCATTTGTGTCCACTCCTTTCTCCCACGTTTTACACTTGATGCTCTTGGATGAATAGAAAGGAGCACAATTAAGGGAAAACACAAGCTTGGGAGTCAAGGGATTTGGGTTCTATTCTCGTTGTCCCTTGGTGACGACATCATTACCTTGGGTTATTCAAGCTTTCAGTGCCAGAGTTCCTATATCAATAAAAGATTATTACATTGACCTCTTAGAGAAATGTTTTCATGGTACTGAATTGCAAATAAAGTATGTGTAGCAATGTGTTATATCTTTGTAGTTGTACGGTGTTACCTGTGAATCATACTGTGGTGATCACTGCGATTTAAGTGCACCATGTTATTTGGTGATTATTTTCCTGAGATCTTGTAAAAGATTGTTCCACTAAATATATGCAGCTTTATAAACAAGTTTTTTTTTTTTTTTTTTGAGACAGAGTCTCGCTCTGTCGCCCAGGCTGGAGTGCAGTGGCCGGATATCAGCTCACTGCAAGCTCCGCCTCCCGGGTTCACGCCATTCTCCTGCCTCAGCCTCCCGAGTAGCTGGGACTACAGGCGCCCGCCACCTCGCCCGGCTAGTTTTTTGTATTTTTTAGTGGAGACGGGGTTTCACCATGTTAGCCCATGTTGGGATGGTCTCGATCTCCTGACCTCGTGATCCGCCCGTCTCGGCCTCCCAAAGTGCTGGGGTTACAGGCTTGAGCCACTGCGCCCGGCCTATAAACAAGTTTTTAGGTACATTCACAACTAAGGACATTTGTGAATCAAAATTATCCTTGCTTTTTTTAAATGTAAAGTTCTGTATTGCTAAGTGGTTTTCAAGATGCTTTCAGTTTCTGGGATTATTGTTTTGGACTTTGGGGCTTGCTTAACCTTTTTCCGATACCTCCCTATTTTTCTAAATACAGTGCTGATATAGTCGGGCTTTTTTCACCAATTTGGGTTTTTTTGTTTTTCTTTTTTTAAAGTTTTCACCTAGAAAGTACTTCTTTTTCATACCAAAAAAAAGTTTTTTAGAGATGGGGCGGCCCAAACTGGAGTACAATGGCGCAATCATAGCTCACTGCATCCTTGGACTCCTGGGCTCAAGGGATCCTTATGCCTCAGCCTGCGGAGTAGCTGGGACTACAGATGCTCATCACCACCACTGGCTTTGATTTTTTTTTTTGTTCTATCATACTTAGCCTATCAGCTAACGGCTAACGTTCAGATTCATGCAGATCCAGGTTCAGAATAGTAGTATTAATGTCTGCTGATGCTAATATTTAAATAATTAGAATTAAGAGCGTTCCTATTGTATTTTATATAATTTAACCTGTACGTCAGAAGTTTTGTTGGCATTTTATGGTGCATCAAGTTATGAAAATTCACTGAGAGAAGATGTACTTATTTTAGATCTGATAAAATGTTAAACATTTGTTTGATTTGATTTGGCATCTGTTACTTTCAGGCATTGCTGTAGTATCTGTGGTCTGTATTTACCCCCTTAATTGTGGTTGTCTTGAATTACCAATGAAGTAGCAGTGTGATAAATTAATTTCTTTACTTACATTTTATTACTGCCCTCTAGTATCTCTTTTCAGTGACCAGCGTGCTGTAACCAGTCACAATTTCTTTATCAAGAGTTGCCATTAGGCCGGGTGCGGTGGCTCACGCCTGTAATCCCAGCACTTTGGGAGGCCGAGGCGGGCGGATCACGAGGTCAGGAGATCAAGACCATCCTGGCTAACACGGTGAACCCCCGTCTCTACTAAAAATACAAAAAATTAGCTAGGTGTGGTGGCGGGCGCCTGTAGTCCCAGCTACTCAGGAGGCTGAGGCAGGAGAATGGCGTGAACCCGGGAGGCAGAGCTTGCAGTGAGCTGAGATCACGCCACTGTACTCCAGCCTGGGCGACAGAGCGAGACTCCATCTCAAAAAAATAAAAATAAAAAAGTTGCCGTTAATATTTATTTGTGTAGCATAAGGTTTATATTGCTTATATATAAGCTATATATAGCTTAGGTACTGACCTAAGGTTTATAAAAGTGAAAACTTATTGTAATGGGCAGTCTGAAGCACTGAGGTGCACCTTTTTACCTTACTGGCAAGACCATCTCCTACCTGTGAATTATAAGGTAGTGGTCTCCAAGATGTTTTGATAGCCTCCCATTTACATAGTTACTGTTTATACTATGAGAAAAGTAAGAGGGGTATCAGAGAGCTTGTCTTCCCCAATAGCCTGTTACAGACTCCTGAGTGCCAAATAAAGACAAAAACCTTCATCTCTTGACGCTCATTCAACTGTATCCCACTGAGTGCCTAGGACTACATAAGGCAAAAGCTATATAAATAATGACTCCTAATTCAGGGATCCTACAGGATATAATTTATAGAAATATGCGAAGATCTATATAATTTAGTTCTAAGTGTTGAGAGGAAATACAGTGCTACCTACATTTAGATAAAGTAGTGGGACTGAGGGTAGTTAGGTTGGCTTTATGGAGGGATTTAAGCTGAACCTTGATGAACGGATAAAATTTGGAGAGGAGGAGAGCAATAAAAGGCATATCAAACAGAGAAGAGCAAGGGTACAGATGTGAGAACTGTATGGTTTATATAGAGGACAGTGAAGAGCTTTACTTGTACTCTTGATCCATGTTTGGGAGTTCTAAAAAAATAAGTTATTATGAAGCACCTTGAAAAAGTAAGATTTCAGAGTAACAGTTAAGAAATAGAGCATTTAACAAAACCTAGCATAATATATTCATATAAACAATATAATCCAGCAAGATATATTCAAAAACAATGAGCAAATCTTAACTTGGGGTGGGGAGATGAATCAGTCGATGAACAATCAATCAGAATTAAGGTGTAATAGTATTACACCTAGACCAAGAACAATTGACCAAGAAGCCAGAGATACCTATGATGGCCAAAATGCCACGAAGTATAAATGGTTAGTAAAAAAAAAAAGATCCAGATAGTGTCCACTGTATGTTAACACGTTTGATAAGCAGAAATGGAAAAGGCAGTAAAATATCCTGGTTAGATATATGCCTTATCAAGCTATGGCAGCCAGCTTTTCAAACACCATCAAAAACTGGGCAAGAGACAGATTCAGAGAATAAGAGGGAAATAGACTGTAAAAGCAGAATGTTGCCGATTGAAAGCATTGTCCCATTCCTGTCTTGAAGGAGATTATATTCTTGTTGAGTCCTGGCAATATATGTACTCTAGAGGGGTCCTGCAGCCTTCCTTTTCTGAGAAGGAAAATTTTGCAGTGGATATCCTTTGAGCTGGGTAGACCTGCCCCTCACTCTCCCTACAGCTTCTTTGCTAAGCTAATTGCCTCCAGCTCACTCCTAAAAGAATGCTTAGGGTATTAAACTGCTCTATAGTAAGCAACTAGTCTGTGTATTGTTTCCTAAACTTAAGGCTTTTGTTCAAGGGCCCCTGACCCTAACCTCGGCTGCCACTCCATGCCAGTTGAAAAAGGCTTTCAGCCTTCCTTGGTGTTGTGCTTTTTGAATGAAGATATTCCTCCAAAGTTCATATGTTGGAACTTAAACCCCAAGGTGGTGATATTAAGAGATGGGGCCTTTTGGGAAGGGATTTAGCCATGAGGGCTTTGCTGTCATGAGTGGTATTGCCCTTAGAGTCTGCAGAGAGCTGCCTGTGAGCCATGTGAGGACACAGCGTTCATCCCTTCCACTATGTGAGCGACAAGGTGCTCATCTCGGAAGCAGAGAGCCCTCACGGGACACTAAATCTGCTGACACCTTGATCATGGACTTCCCAGCCTCCAGAACTGTGAGAAATAAATTTTTATTGTTTATAAATTACCCAGTCTCAGGTATTTTGTTACAGCAGTACAAACAGACTAAAACACCTGGTCCACTTGGTTTGTAAATAGATCCTGTTACTGTTAAATAAACATTTCTGTCAGAAATACATGAAATACATTCTACATCATAGTCCAGTACATAAGCTCACAACACCTAAGCATATATTTAAGTGTCATGAAACTATACTTACCCTTTCTATATGCAGTGCCCTCTGCTGTTTTTATTCTGTCCCTTTTTAAAAATATGTTGGTTATAATACACTAAAATAATGTCAAAGTACACTAATTGGTTATAATTCAAGTTTGAAAACCACTACTTTATATCTCCCATGATGTTTTGAAGAGCTTCTTGTATTGGTCAGAGTCCTCTAGAGGGACAGAACTAATAGGAGAGATAAATCCTATTATTATTAAATTATTAAATATCCTATTATTATTAAAGGGGACTTTAAATATTAACTCACACAATCAGAAGGTCTCACAATAGGCCATCTGCAAGCTGAGGAGGAGGGAGAACCAGTCCAAGCCCCAAAACTGAAGAACTTGGAGTCAGATGTTTGAGGGTAGGAAGCATCCAGCACGGGAGAAAGATGTAGGCTGGGAGGCTAGGCTAGTCTTGTCTTTTCACATTTTTCTGCCTGCTTTATATTCTAGCTGCCCTGGCAGCTGATCAGATGGTGCCCACCCAGATTAAGGGTGGGCCTGCCTTTCTCAGCCCACTGACTCAAATGTTAATCTCCTTTGGCAACACCCTCACAGATACACCCAGGATCAATATTTTGCATCCTTCAGTCAAGTCGACCCTCAGTACTAACCATCATGAGTCTACTTCTTGTCAGCTTGAACCCATACACATCTCCTGAGATCATACATAATCTTCAAATAAAGACAATAAGGTCATAATTACCTCTAACATAATACAACCATCCTTCATACAAACGAAAACGCACCAATCCCCAACCCAAATGCTATTACATAAAGTTGACAATACTTAAATGCTGCTGTGAAGTCAATAAATCTTATGTCACATGATAACGGAAAAAGGAAATTGAATGAAGGTATTTTCTTAGTACAAGTGTATACATGCACAAACATGTTTTTAACAAAAGAAGGAAGAAATACGACAGTTACAGTTCTCGTGTCTGCAGCTGGTCATGTGGTCGTAGCTGTTATTGATGACTACCTTCTTCTACTATCTATTCTGTATTCCATTTGCCTTCAGCAAGCACCTCAGCAGGTCGTGGTTTTTTTCCTGGTGGAGTGACCCAAACCTTCATTCCTGAAGTGTCTGGGCCATTTGTAGTCCCGCCTGGATTGCACTGTTGTAGTTTCCCATTAATCTTAATCACAGGGCATGGTAATACTAAGACGCCCTAATGGATCTCCCATATTCCACGTGTACTCTTCCCTACCTCTGTTGTGGAGTAGTAGACTGATTTTGTCTTGATGGTCAGGGTCAATCACCCCAGGCAACACTGTACCTCCCTTCTTAGCCTGTTGACTTAAAGGTAGTAGGAACCCAAAGTGTCCAGGTAGCAATCTTAACTTCCAGTTTAATGGAATCGTTGTGTCTCCTGGTGGCAGTGTTCCTCCCTCTGGAACTAAGACCTCTAGGCCAGCAGAATGTAATGTTACAGGAACAGGAAGCAAAAATTTTGCCAGTGGATCACTAGGGGTGATGGTGAGTGGTGCCACTTCCATTTCCACCGATTGATTCCTGGACCTGTGAATCCTGGCTATGGGAGAAAGAGTACCATATATTGGACGCTGCTTCAGAGCATCCACAGCTTTCTGGAGGACTTAGCCCCAGCTGTGCAAAGTTCTATCATCTAGTTGGCGTTGTGACTTCAAAAGGCCATTCCACCATTCTGTCAATCCAGCTGCTTCAGGGTAATGGGGAACATGATAAGACGAGTGAATTCCATGAGCATGAGCCCACTGCCACACTTCTTTGCTGTAAAGTGAGTGCCTTGGTCAGAGGCAATGCTGTGTGGAATACCATGATGGTGGATAAGGCATGCCATGAGTCCACAGATGGTTGTCTTGGCAGAAATGTTGTGTGCAGGATAGGCGAACTCATATCCAGAGTAAGTGTCTATTCCAGTGAGGACAAACCTCTGTTCTTTCTATGATGGAAGAGGTCCAGTATGATCAACCTTCCACCAGGTAGCTGATTGATCACCCCAAGGACTGGTGCCATATCGAGGGCTCAGTGTTGGTCTCTGCTGCTGGCAAATTGGGCACTCAGCAGTGGCCGTAGCCAGGTTAGCATTGGTGAGTGGAAGTCCATGTTGCTGAGTCCATGCATAACCTCCATCTCTGCCACCATGGCCACTTTGTTCATGGGCCCCTTGGGCGATGGCAGGGGTGGCTAGGGAAAGACGCTGAGTGGTATCCACAGAACAAGTGGGTCATCCTATCTACTTGACTACTAAAATTCTCCTCTGCCAAGGTCACCCACTGGTGAGCCCTCACATGGGTTACAAATATCTTCAGTTTTGTATCCCTCAGAGAGGTCGATCCACATACCTCTTCCCCAAATTTCTTTGTCACCAATTTTCCAATCATGCTTCTTTCAAGTCCCTGACCATCCAGCCAAACCTTTGGCTACAGACCATGAATCAGTGTATAATCACACATCTGGCCGTTTCTCCTTCCATGCAAAGTGCACAACTGGGTGCATTGCTCGAAGTTCTGCCTTCGAGGAAGGTTTCCCTTCACCACTGTCCTTCAGGGATGTCCTAGAAAGGGGTGGTAGTGTTGCAGCTGTCCACTTTCGGGTGGTGCCTGCCTATCACGCAGAACCATCTGCAAACCAGGCCCTAGTCTTCTCTTCCTCTGTCAACTGATCATAGGGAATTCCCCATGAGGCCATAGGTGCAAGCTGGAGGAGAGAAGGCAGGGTGGCAGGAGTGGAGACCATGGGCATTTGAGGCACTTTCTTGTGTAACTTACTTGTGCCTTCAGGACCTGCTCAAGCCCAATCACGTATATAACACTTCCATTTGATGATGGAATGCTGCTGTGCATGACCCACTTTATGGCTACATGGGTCAGAAATCACCCAGTTCATGATAGGCAGTTCAGATTGCATGGTGACTTGATGACCCATAGTCAAACATTCAGTTTCCACCAAAGCCCCGTAACAGGCCAGGATCTGTCTCTCAAAAGGAGAGTAGTTATCTGCAGAAGATGGCAGGGCCTTGCTCAAAAATCCTAGAGGCCTCTGCTGTGATTCATCTATGGGGGCCTGCCAAGGGCCCCAAACAGCATCCCTATCTGCTACTGACGCCTCAAGCACCATTGGATCTGCTGGGTCATATGGCCCAAGTGGAAGAGTAGCTTGCATAGCAGCCTGGACCTGTTGCAGAGCCTTCTCCTGTTCTGGACCCTACTCAAAACTGGCAGCCTTTTGGGTCACTCAATAAACAGGCTGGAGTAACACACCCAAATGAGGAATGTGTTGCCTCCAAAATCCAAATAGGCCCACTAGGCATTGTACCTCTTTCTTGGTTGTAGGAGGGACCAAATGCAGCAACTTATCCTTCACCTTAGAAGGAATATCTTGACAGGCCCCATACCACTGGACCCCTAGAAATTTTACTGAGGTAGAAGTTTCCTGAATTTTAATCAGATTTACTTCTGGTCCTCTGGCCTGCAAATATCTCACCAGTAAGTCCAGTGTGTTTGCTACTTATCACTCACTGGATTCAATCAGCATAATGTCATTAATGTAATGGACCAGCGTGATATCTTGCAGAAGTGAAAAGCGATCAAGGTCTCTCTGAATAAGATTATGACACAAAGCCGGACAGTTGATACACCCCTGAAGTAGGACAGTAAAGGTATATTGCTGGCCTTGCCAGCTGAAAGCAAATTGCTTCTGGTGGACCTTATGGACAAGAATGGAGAAAAAGGCATTTGCCCAAGTCAATGGCTGCATACCAGGTACCAGGAGATGTGCTAATTTGCTCAAGCAATGAAACCTGGTACAGCAGCTCCAGTTGGAGTCACCACTGGGTTAAACTTGTGATAATCCACTGCCATCCTTCAAGATCCATCTTTCTTCTGCACAGGCCAAATAGGAGAGTTGAACAGGGATATGGCGGGAATCACCACCCCTGCATCTTTCATGTCCTTGATGGTGGCACTAATCTCAGCAATCCCTCCAGGGATGTGATATTGTTTTTTATTTACTATTTTTCTAGGTAAAAGCAGCTCTAATGGCCTTTCCCACCATAATGGCCCTCACCCTACCAGTCAGGGAGCCAATGTGGGGGTTCTGCCAGCTGCTAAGTATGTCTATGCCAATTATGCATTCTGGCCCTGGGGAAATAACCACAAGATGAGTTTGGGGACCCACTGGACCCACTGTAAGTTGGACCCAAGCTAAAACTCCATTAACTACCTGACCTCCATAAGCCCCTACTTTAACTGGAGGACCACAATGACGTTTTCAGTCCCTTGGAATCAACATCAGCTCAGAGCCAGTGTCCAGTAGTCCCTGAAATGTCTGATCATTTCCCTTTCCCCAGGATACAGTTCCCCTGGTAAAAGGCCAGAAGTCTCCTTGGGGAAGGATGGGAGAACAATACTGTCGGTAATGTAGTGGGGTCCTTCATCAGAGGGACACAGCCTCCTCTTCATTTAAGGGGTTCTGGGTCTGTAAACTGGCTCATGTCTGGAAATTGATTGAAGGGGCATGAGTCTCTGTTTTTATAATTTAAATTAGTATTTTATCCATTTGACATAGAAGTTTTCTGCTTATATAAATTAAGTAGGAATGCAGTAGGCTTCCTATCAATGTCACTTCTAGGAACACTGTGATTAATTAGCCAATGCCAGAGCGCTACATGAATCAGACTATTCTGATTGCCACTTTGCCTCTGCTGTCCATTACAGTAGCTACACCCACCTTGCTTTTACAGTTGAGTGTTGCTGCTTTGCCCTTGCTACCTTGGGATCCAATTATTCTCATAGTATTCAAATTTTGTAGTTGAGTGACTGTGGTTCCCACTGTTAGATCTGTCATACAGAGAAGAGCAATTACAGGGCTCTTCAAAGATGCAGGTGCTGCCCTCCCAAATCTATTTTGCAAGGCATTGGTCAAGGATATATCTTCTGGACTCTCTCAGGTGGGATGGGAAGGTCTAAAGTGACTAATCCACTCCACCATTCCAGTCTTCCTAAGCCTTTGGATCCCTCCCTCTACATTAAACCAAGAGAGATCAGGCATTTCCAGCTTACTCACAGTGGGCCATCTTTTAATCCATGTTTTAGCTAACCAAGAAAATAAACTATTAGAACCTTTTTAACTCCCTCAGCTGCAACATTAAATGGTGTCCCTACTTAATGGGCCCAATCAATAAATTCAGCCTGATCCAATTCTGTGTTCCTCCCACCATTATCCCACACCCTTAATATCCATTCCCATGCCTGTTCTCCAGATTTCTGTTTATATAAATCAGAAAACTCAAGCAGTTCTTTTTGAGTGTAATGCACCTCCTTATGGGTCACACTCAACCTCACCTCTAGGCATCTGCTGGGACTTTAGTCTAGTTATAGGTCTAGAAGCAAGGAGAGGTGTTGGGGGTGGCTCCTGAGGAGAATCAACATTATCTTGCCTGGCAACTACCTGAGGAGAGGCCATCACTGTTGCCTCAGGCATCACAGGTGTCTCCTCAGACAAAGGTGGAAAGACTGATAGCAGCATGGGTCAGGGAGGGGATGTTGCTACTACTGCGGATGGGGAAGCTGTTCCTTCTGGCAAAAAAATGTTCATCAGAGCTTACAAGCTCAGTGTCCCCAGCTTCGTCAGGGTTCTCCCACATGTCCCCATTCCAAGTTTCAGGGTCCCTTTCTTTTCCATACAATGCCTTCATTTTAACAGTAGACACCTGGCGAGGCTGTGCATGCACCTTTCATTGCAGGTCAGCCACTCATGTGATAAGAGCTTGTGTCTGTTTTTCCACAATTTCAGCTCTTTCTTTACAGGAGATAAGACTCTCACTCAGGGCAGTCTCACAGATTTGAGACTCAGTTGTCTGTTTCTGAAGCTGAGAGATAGAATCCCTGAGTTAATTATTTTCTTTCATCATTTTGTCCACTGAACTTAGGAGCAACCAACCAGTTTCATTATGTTCCTTGGTTCTCCACATATGGTCAAAGGTATTTTGTATAGAGTCACTAAATTCCTTGCCTCCCATGAGCAATGAATCAGGAGTGTCAAACGCATTTATTTTGCATAACTCCCTAAACAGTTCACACCAAGGACTATCAGTGTTCTCCATACTATTAGAAGTAGAGTCCTTAGCATTTTTGGGTCTAATCATACTAAGCAGCCACCTCCAGAAACCCCCAAAACTAACCTAACTACTTCATCCTTAATATTCTGTTCCTCTGGAACCACACTTCTGGTACCAAAATCTGTATTAGTCAGTGTTCTCTATAGGGACAGAATTAATGGAATATATATATATATATATATATATATGAGTTTATTCAGTATTAACTCACACTATTACAAGGTCACACAATAGGCCATCTGCAGGCTGAGGAGCAAGGAGAGCCAGTCCGAGTTCCAAAACTGAAGAGCTTGGAGTCCGATGTTCGAGGGCAGAAGGCATCCAGCGGGGGAGAAAGATGTGGGCTGGGAGGCTAGGCCAGTCTAACATTTTCACGTTTTTCTGCCTGCTTTATATTTGCTGGCAGCTGATTAGATGGCGCTCATCCAAATTGATGGTGGGTCTGCCTTCCCCAGCCCACTGACTCAAATATTAATCTCTTTTGGCAACACCCTCACAGACACAACTAGGATTAATATTTTGCATCCTTCAGTCCAATCAAGTTGACACTCAGTATTAACCATTACAAGCATACAGGCAAAGACAGTCATTTTCAAACATGAAGGAACTCAAGCAACACAACATGCCTGAGTTTTTCTTGGGACAGGAGAGAAATATCTGTGTATATGTGTATGTTTATTTATACACCTACATGCAACAATCAAATACAATTAGAGAAAATTTTAAACTCAGGACGTAAAAAATTGAGAAAATGATTTATTGAACAACAAGTATTTATTAGTGCCTACTATGTGCCAGACATTCTTCTAGACACTTCAGATACGTCAGTGAACAAAGCAAATAACTCATCCTGCCTGCATGAAACTTACATTTTAATAAAGTATAGCTGGTTTAAATATGTAACTTTACTAATACTAAACAACTATGGAAATTATGATTACAGAATAAAAAGAAAATATTTCAAACCTGGATAAAATAAATATCATGTAACTGAAAAATTGTTGAGGAGAGAGGAGACAAAGCTAGTAGGTACTAATTTTTTACAAAGTGTCTACTTTTACTGTTCAAAATTGAAAAGCAGTTTAAAATATAGTTGTATGCTACATAATGATGTTTTGGTCAACTGCACATGCAAAGGTAGCCCCATAAGATTATAATGAAGTTGAAAAATTCTTAGCACCTAGTGACATCATAGCCAACCTAACATAATAGTGCAACTCATTACTCACACATTTGTGGTGTGGCATAAACAAACTGGTGCTACCAGTCATATAAAAGTGTAGCACATAAAATTATATACAATACATAATACTTGATGATAAATTATACTAGTTTATGTATTACTGTCATTATTATTATTATTATTATTATTTTTGAGATGGAGTCTTGCTCTGTCGCCCAGGCTGGAGTGCAGAGGTATGATCTCGGCTCACTGCAACCCCCACCTCCTGGGTTCAAGCAATTCTTCTGCCTCAGCCTTCCGAGTATCTGGGACTACAGGCGTGCACCACCATGCCTAGATAATTTTTGTATTTTTAGTAGAGACGGGGTTTCACCATATTGGCCAGGCTGGTCTCGAACTCCTGACCTCATAATCTGCCAGCCTCATCCTCCCAAAGTGCTGAGATTACAGGCATGAGCCACCGCACCCGGCCTTTTTAATTATTATTTTAGAGTATACTACTCCTTGTTTTTTAAAAATGTCAGCTGTAAGCCTCAGACAGGTCCTTCAGGAGGTATCCAGAAAAAGACATTGTTATCATAGGAGATTACAGATCTAAGCATGTTATTATCCCTGATGACCTTCCAGTGGGACAAGATGTGGAGGTGGGAGACAGTGATACTGATGATCCTGAACCTGAGTAGGCCTGTGCTGACGTGTATCTTTGTCTTAGTTTTTAACAAAAGGTTTTAAAGTGAAAAACATTTTTTAATAGAAAAAACTTACAGAATAAGGATATAAAGAAAAAATATCCTCCACAACAAAAACACAAACAGTTGTACAATGTGTTTGTGTTTTTAAGCTGTGTTATTACCAAAAGAGTCAGAGTTAAAAATTAAAAAGTTTATAAAGTTAAAAAATTATAGTAAACTTAATTATTGACGAAAGAAATTTTTTATAATTTTAAGTTAGCCTAAGTGTACAGTGTTTATAAAGTCTACAGTAGCATACGGTAATGTCCTAGGCTTTCCATATATAGTAAGTGCCCTGTACAAGTGTACCATTTTTTATCTTTTATGCCATATTTCTACTGTACCTTTTCTATGTTCAGATATACAGATACCATTGTGCTATAGTTGCCTACAGTATTCAGTACAGTAACATTCTGTATAGGGTTGTAGCTTAGGAGCAATAAACTGTATCATATAACCTAGATGTGTAGTAAGCTGTACCATCTAGGTTTCTGTACGTTCACTGTATGAAGTTTGCACAACGATGAAGTCACCTAACACATTTCTCAGAACATATCTCCATCATTAAGTGATGCATGACTATTAAGAATAATATCAAGAATAAAAAATTCAGCCTCTTGGAGGTTTTCATAATTTCTTAACCTAGAAAGAGCCTTTGGCAAAAATACCTCCCATGTGAAAGAAAAAAAATGTTTTTGAGATGGAGTTGCTCTGTTGCCCAGGCTGAAGTGCGGTGGCGTGATCTTGGCTCACTACAACCTCCATCTCCCAGGTTCAAGTGATATTCCTGTCTCAGTCTCCCGAGTAGCTGGGACTACAGGCATGCGCCACCATGCCCGGCTATTTTTTTTTGTAGTTTTAGTAGAGACGGGGTTTTGCCATGTTGGCCAGGCTGGTCTCAAACTCTTGACCTTGAGTGATCTGCCCGCCTCAGCCTCCCAAAGTGCTAGGGATTACAGGTGTGAGCCACTGCACCCAGCGTGAATTTTTTTTTTTTTAACTTCATGTCCTTTTGTTGTATCAAATTTAAATAAAAGTAATTACAATTAGAACTTTTAAATTAAAGAGCATGTATTGTAGAGCAGTCAGGGTCTAACTAGAAACTGCTTCAAGTATTTTAAATGAGGGAATTTAATACATGGAATTAGTTATTCAGGTAATGGAAGAGCTAAATCAAACATGATAGTAGCAGGTGTGGTAGCACACACCTGTAATCCCTGCTACCTGGGAGAATGAGATGGGAGGATCACTTGTGCCCAGGTGTTTGAGACCAGCCTGGGCAACACAGCAAGACCCTGTCTAAAAAACAAACAAACAACAACGACAACAAAAAACCCAACACATGATAGTAAGTTAATGTGGTGATTAGTAAGAGCCAGAAGCCACTCCGTTTTCGGACTGAAAGGACAAAGCGAGAAAGCAGTGTTCACCTGAACCACAGGGGCCCAAAGAAAGCACAGCTCGACCAGGCGCGGTGGCTCACGCCTGTAATCCCGGCACTTTGGGAGGCTGAGGCGGGTGGATCACGAGATCAGGAGATCAAGACCATCCTGGCTAACATGGTGAAACCCCGTCTCTACTAAAAACACAAAAGAAAATTTAGCCGGGCTTGATGGTGGACGCCTGTAGTCCCAGCTACTCGGGAGGCTGAGGCAGGAGAATGGCGTGAGCCGGGCAGGCGGAGCTTGCAGTGAACCGAGATCGCGCCACTGCACTCCAGCCTGGGTGACAGAGTGAGACTCCATCTCAAAAAAAAAAAAAAGAAAAGAGAGAGAGAGAAAGCACAGCTCATATGAAGACTATACCCCTGGCTTCTCCTTTTCTCGCACCCTCCAGTTTCCAAGAGTCTCTCATTGACTGATTCCAGACAGATGTCAGCTGACACACAGGAGCCTGGGAAACGCAGCCTGCAGAGATGAAACCCCTTGCAGTACTGATAGAGCAGAGGCAGGGCAAGGAACGGGCATGTAGGCCTTGGGTTGAATATACAGTACTATAGTACTTTAGAAGTTTTGTTACTACCTACATATATATAGATACATATATATGTAGATATACAGGTATCTCTCTGTATATATAGCTATACAGAGAGATAGTTGGGTGTGCTCTTCACCTGTCAGTGATAGTTGTCTTCATCCATTCAGGTTGCTATAACAAAATATCATAGACTGGGTGGCTTATAACAACAAAAATGCCTTTCCCACAATTCTCAAGGCTGAACAGTCTAAGATCAAGGTGTAGGCAGATTCAGTTTCTGGTGAGGGCCCTTTTCCTGGCTCATAGAAGGTTTTCTAGTTGTGCCCTCGCATGGTGGAAGGGGGAGGCGGCTCACTGAAGTCTCTTAGTCTCTTTTTTTTTTTTAGACAGAGTCTTGCTCTGTGGCCCAGGCTGGAGTACAGTGGGGCGATCTCTGCAAGCTCCGCCTCCCGGGTTCACACCATTCTCCTGCCTCAGCCTCCCTAGTAGCTGGGACTACAGATGCCCACCACCACACCCAGCTAAGTTTTTGTATTTTTAGTAGAGACGGGGTTTCACCATGTTAGCCAGGATAGTCTTGATCTCCTGACCTTGTGATCCACCCGCCTTGGCCTCCCAAAGTGCTGGGATTACCGCACCCGGCCTAATGGCAACTCTTGATAAAGAAATTGTGACTGGTTACAGCACAAGAAGACGATATAAGATAATTATTTTCTTGAGTATAATAATGGTATTTTGGTTAGGAGATGAAGGCTGACTCGGTAGGAGGTAGCATATCGTGATGTGTAAGTTACTTTCAAAATATATATAGGTAGATAGGCATATAGATAAGGCAAGGATGGCAAAATGTTAACAATTGGCGAATCTTGGTGGGGGGTGGCGTGTACTATTGTATCCTTTCAACATTTCTGGTGTTGAAAATACTGTATAATTAAAAGCTGGGGAAAAAACTCTAGACAGATTCATTTGTAACAAAAATAAATGTAAACAGAAGAAATTAAAATAAAGGATATCTGGTGCTATAAATTGAATATTTGTATCCTCCCAAATCCACATGTTAAAGCCCTAACCCCCAGTGTTTGTGGTGTTTGGAGATGGAACTTTGGATGATAATTAGGATTCGATGGTCATAAGGGTGGGGCTTCATAGTGGGCTCAGTGCCCTTATAAGAAGAGACACTGAAGAGCTTTCCTCTCTCTGTCTCTCTCCACACACATGTGCTTAGGAAAGGCCATGTGAACACACAGTGAGAAGGTAGCTGTCTGCAAGCTAGCAAGAGAGGTCTCACCAGAACCCAGCCATGCTGGCACCCTCATCTCAGACTTCCAGCCTTCAGAACTGTGAGAAAATAAGTTTCTTTTGTTTACATCACCCAGTCTATGGTATTTTGTTATGGCAGCCCAAGCTGACTAATATAGATTTTGGTACCAAGAAACGGGGTGCTGTGTTACAAATACCTAAATATGTGGAAGCAGCTTTGAAAACTGGATAATGAGAGACTGGGAGAGTTTTGAGATGCATGCTAGAAATATGAATATTAAGGGCAATTCTGGTGAGGTCTCAGACAGAAATGAAGAGCATGTCATTGGAAGAATATATTAATTGGAGGAAAGGTGATCCTTGATATAAAGTAGCAAGGAATTTAACTGGACTGTGTTCTAGTATTTTGTGGAAGGTAGAACTTGTGAGGCTGAATTGGATATTTTACTAAGCAAAGTGTCAGAGGAGCAGCTTGGTTCCTCCTGACTGCTTATAGTAAAATGTGAAATGAAAGAGGTGAATTGAAGAAGGAATTAAGCAAAAGGGAACCAGAGCTTGAAGATTTGGGAAAATTATCAGCCTATCCATATTGCAAAAAATGAGAAAACTCATCCTGAAAAGAATACTAAGGATGTGGATGAACATCCATTTGATAAAAAGATCATGAGTGCGGTTCATGGACACAATCAGCCATTTCAACAGAAAGCAGGCATAGAAATGGGATTATATCAGCAGAGACACCACCTGTTTGAACTAAAGGGGACAAAGAAAGAGAGGGCCTGGTGCAGTGGCTCACACCTGTAATCCCAGCACTTTGAGAGGCTGAGGCAGGTGGATCACTTGAGCTCAGGAGTTTGAGACCAGCATGGGCAACATGGTGAAACCCTGTCTCTACCAAAAATTCAAAAAAAAAAAAAAAAATTGCCAGGCATGGTGGCATGTGCCTGTAGTCCCAGCTACTTGGGGGAGCTGAGGCAGGAGGATTGCATGAACCCGGAAAGTTGAGACTGCAGTGAGCCATGATCATGCCACTGCACTGCAGCCTGGGCAGCAGAGCCAGATCTTGTCAAGGAAAGAGGAGGGGAGGGGAGGGGAAAGGAAGGGAGGGGAGGAGAGGAAAGGAGAGGAGAGGGGGGAGGAGAGGAGAGGAGAGGAGAGGAGGCGGGAGGGGAGGAGAGGGGAAGGGAAGGGACGAAAGGAAATCCTGTGAAGGAAAGGAAAGGAGAGGAGAGGGGAAGGGAAGGGACGAAAGGAAATCCTGTGAAGGAAAGGAAAGGAGAGGAGAGGGGAAGGAAGGGGAGGGGAGGAGACCCTGTCAAGGAAAGGAAAGGGGAGGAGAGGAGATGGGAGGGGAGGAG
>NC_037670.1:131995798-132106812 GCF_003255815.1 Theropithecus gelada | reverse complement strand
AGAGAAGAGAGGGGAGAAGAGAGGAGAGGAGAGGAGAGGAGAGGAGAGGAGAGGAGATCCTGTCAAGGAAAGGAAAGGAGAGGAGAGGAGATGGGAGGGGAGTGGGAGGTATGACTGACTTCTTGGATTTTACAGGACAGGACCACAGAGCTATTCAGCTGTGAAAGTGAGCTACTCTTCAAGAAAAGGAAAAACAGACCCCAAAGGCAATTGAGAGATCATCAGGACTGCCACTCCCACCACAGGCTAAGAGTGCATGGGCCCAGGGGGACGGCGTAGGGCAAGACTGCCTCCACCTTGTTTTCAAAGGTCTCTGCCCAGCAAAGCTGCACGTTTGTGGCCGCACATTAGCAGTGGGGGTGATGCTACTACCTCAATGAGTCTGGAAGGCCAAGCATTGAGCCAAAGAGGAATTTCCTCGAGCCTTAAGATATAATGGAATTTGCCTTGCTAAGTTTGGGACTTGTTTGGGACCCACACTCCTTCCTTCTTTCCTATTTCTTTATTTTTGAATGGGGATGTCTATTCTATGCCTGTCTCACTATTTTATTTTGGAAGCACATAACTTGTCTGGTTTCACAAGTTCATAGCTGGAGAGGAATTTTGCCTCAGGATGAATCATACCTCAAATCTTATCTGTACCTGGTTTAGATATTTAAATGAGACTTGACTTTAGATTTCAGAACTGATCCTGGAATAAGACTTTTGGGGATTGTTGGGATGAAATAAATGTATTTTGCATGCAATAAAGACATGAATTTTGGGGGACCAGGGGTCAGAATATTATGGAGTGTATCCTCTCCCAAATTCATGTGCATGCTGTAACCCTCAGTGATGATATTTGGGTATGGGGCCTTTGGGAGATAATTAGCATTAGATGAGGTCATGAAGGTTGGGCCCTCATGATGGGATTAGTTTCCTTATAGGAAGAAACACCAGAGAGCTTGCACATGCCTGCCCTGAGGAAAGGTCTTGTGAGCCACACTGCAAGAAGGCTGCTGTCTGTAAGCCAAGGAGGGAGCTCTCACCGAAACCCAGTCATGCCAGCACCCTGATCTGACTTCCAGCCTCCAGAACTATGAGAAAATAAATTTCTGTTGTTTACACCACCCAGTCTATGGTATTTTGTTATGGCAGCCCAAGCTGACTAATATACCTGGGAATGACTTAATTTCCCTGAGTTGCACAGAAAATCCTTTATAGTACCATGAAGATAAAATATACTAGAAAGAGGAAAGATTGGTACTTAATTGCAGTGAATCTCTCATTGAGAGGCTCAAGAATCATATACTCTTTCTTTGTTAGGAATGAACACTCCAGATTGTTGGAACAGAGTGTGAGCTCTCTAATTTGCTATAGGGGGAGGGGAGTGTCAGTCTTCACCTAACTTTAGCTATTCTATTTATTGTCACTGTTTGCAATGAGAGGCAATACAAATGATAGCCTAGTTCTTCTTAACCTTTTACCTAGGGCACCAGAAGAATCCAGAATGAATCTTGTCTGCCCAGTGTCCAATTCAGGACATTTCTTTGGCCCTTTCTTAATGCCCCAGGGAACAACCTACCTGCTTCCTTGGACCCTGTTAGCATTTAAATCTCTTTCAGCTGTTTCTAGGGTGTTACACCACACCATCAACATTCACTTACCAAAAGAAATTGTGCTGATTTCTTTAATTGTAGAATTGACTCGGTGTTTTAGAATAGTAGTTAAAGGACTTGGGCTCTGGAATTTTAGCTCGGCTATTTACTTCCGGAGTGGACTTCCTTAGGCAATTCACTTAACCTTTTTTTTCCTCAATTTCCATTATCTGTAAAATGGGGATACTTGTTCCCACCTGTAGTGTTTTTGTGGAAATTAAAGTAGCCAATGAGGCCAGGTGTGGTGGCTCACACCCGTAATCCCAACGCTTTGGGATGCTGTGGTGGGACAGTTGCTGGAGCCCAGGAGTTTGAGCCTGCTGTGAACTGTGATTGCCCACTGCTTGGGCAACAGAGCAAGATCCTGACTCCAAAAATAATAAAAATAAGTAAGTAAATAAAAAATAAATTAGCCAATGAATTTAAATAACTAGCATCACAACTTTCACAATGCCTAACAAATGATAAGCACATAATGACTGTGAGCCATCTTCATCTTTGTCTTCATCATCCTCAAATTTGACAGCTAGATAAAAATCTAGACCGAAACCGTTTTAGGAGATGGTGTCCACTAGGTGGCACCAGCCACAGGTAAATAAAGTCTGCCACGTATGTTTCACCAAAATTTCAGTCATGAAGAGATGTAAAATATATTGCAATGGCAATAATGCAATATATATACACAGAGATATATAAATATATTGTGGCCCCAAAACTAGATATTTCCTCCAAAATAATTACCTAATGGATGTCTTACAAGCAAACATGTTCTGGTTTGTGATGCCCAGGCCCCAGGAGATTCTGATGCAGGCGTCAGCAGACAAACATTTTTTTTTTTTTCTTTTTTGAGATGGAGTCTCACTCTGTCGCCCAGGCTGGAGTGCAGTGGCATGATCTCTGCTCAATGCAAGCTCTGCCTCCCGGGTTCATACCATTCTCCTGCCTCAGCCTCCCGAGTAGCTGGGACTACAGGCGCTCGCCACCATGCCCGGCTTATTTTTTGTATTTTTAATAGAGACAGGGTTTCACCATGTTAGCCAGGATGGCCTCGATCTCCTGACCTCGTGATCCGCCCGCCTCAGCCTCCTAAAGTGCTGGGATTACAGGTGTGAGCCACCACGCCCAGCCGGCAGACAAACTTTGAGAAACTCTCCTATTCTGTATCTGGGTGTGATGGTGTGATACTAAACCTCACCATCTCAAGAGTGTAATTAGGGTCAGGTTTGGCTAACAACTGGAACTTTTGTTTTGCAGAAATATGTTCCTCCTACTTATGTAGTAGCAGGTTGTGATTTGGAGAAGAACCCTGTTGAAGATCAGAGATTTTGTACCTAACATTCTGTGGAAGGAAACTCTGTGGGCAGTAGGGAGGGGAGTAGACAGCTGACGTAGGGACAAGAACTTGGTTGGAAGAGCAAGAGTACAAATAAGGTTTTTAGGAAGTTTTTCTACTTGATAAGTAAATATCAGCAATCCTTTTGTAATTGGATGTTTTTCTGATATCTGAGAAACTCTTAGTAAAGCAAGAACATTTGAGTTATAACACTTTTTTACTTTTCTGTCTTGACTGTTTTCTGTTATCCCTAAGCCTTCAAGCAAAATCTTATTAAACATATCCTAGTTATATTTAAGGGAAGTAAAGCTGTGTCCATCTTTGAGATGTATTATTATACCAGTTGAAACTGAGTTATAGAATTAAGATGATACACTTTTAAAAATGTGAATGCACTCATTAATAGAGAAATTAAATAAAAGCCTGGAATTCCTACATAGGAGGGACTGTTTTGTCATTTGCGTGTCAAAGGGCAAGGTGATCCCAGAAGACTGGCCATGGTAATACTCTAAATCAGCTGAAGACCTAGGGGCTGGAGATGGATCACAGACAGGGAGAAGTTGACAGAAAAAATGCATAAAAGGGTAAAAGTGAAGAGGAGATGTAAGCAAATTGGAACATAATTAAATTGGGTAGAAGTTGAAAAGAGCATTTTGGGAAGTTGATCTATCCTGGCCTTTCTGTCTTAGAAAGAAATAGAAGAGAGGCTTGTGGCAGAACTATTCCTTCGACTTCCTGACCCCCGACTCCCACCCCATCCTTACTTCCTTTCATCCCAGAGAAAGGGGAGTATTCGTCCTATACAAGTTAGATCCCCTCTTGTCTCTTGTCCACACACCATCAGTTATCTATTCCCTCTTGTACATTTTCAATTCTTCTTTCATTACTAGTTCTACTCTCTAAATATGTATATGTGTGGGAGGATCCCTTGAGCACCAGGAGTTTGAGACCAGCCAGGGCAAGACCCTGTCTCTATAAAACAAAAAATACAAAAATTATCCCGGCATAGTGTGGCAAGTCTGTGATCCCAGCTACTCAGGAAGCTGAGCAGTAGGTTTGCTTGAGCCGGAGATGTCAAGGCTGCAGTGAGCTGTGTTTGTGCTACTGCACTCCAGCCTGGGCAACAGAGGGAGATCCTATCTCAAAAAAGAAAAAAGTATCAGTAGTCACCAATATTTTTAGTTCTCCTTCCCTCCTTAGACGTTTGGAAGTATTATATTTGCCCACTTCTTTTACTTTGGCCATGGAAAGTAAAATGGCCATTTGGAAATGTGAGTGAACGTTACATGTTGCTTCTGGGTGGAAATATCTGAAGTAGGTTCACAATTCTTGCTTTCTTTATTGTCTCGTTTTGTTCTTCCTTGCCTTCAAGAAAGGTGATCCTGTGTTGAGATAATAGATGTCTAAGATCAAAGCAGCCTAGCATGCTAAGTCATCACATGGAAAAAAAATTGCCTTGACCTACAGCAAATGTTCAGCAAGAAAAAAACACCCCAAACTTTTCTTTATAAGTCACTAAAGTTTTTGCTTTTTTTAGTTCTGAGGTGTGAATGTGTTAGGTTACTGCAGTATAATTAAACCTATCCTGGCTAACATAAATGCTATGCAAACATATATTTTGAATAAATCTATTTTAACCCCCACTTCCAACTAGCTGGCCACCCATAAGCCTCCCTAAACAGAAATTATGGAACTGCCAATGCTTGTGAACTGTCCCTCTTCAGTTCTCCCATATTTCAGTAATTATCATCGCCGTCCACTTAGTTGCTCAATCCAGAATTCAAAAACAGGGATTATCTTAATTTTTCCCTCTTCCTCCCCTCACAGTCTGATCACTAAGTTTTCCTAAGTGTGTCTCAAATAGATCCTGAGCATCTGCAATGGCCTTCTTCCTCTTCCTACTTCCAGTCTTGGGATAATATAAATATATAAATATACCTTCTTGTGGTACAAAATCAGAAGTTAATAAAGGGTCTACAGTAAAAATTCTGGCTCGCAGCCCTGTCCCCAGGTACCCAGTTCCTTCCCGTAGGCAACCAAAAAGACCAGTTCCTTTTGTATCCTTTGAGATACGCTCCACACATGGAAACAAACAGTCTACACTTCTCTCAGAATAATCTTTTTTTTTTTTTTTTGAGATGGAGTCTTGTTCTGGAGTGCAGTGGCACAATCTCAGCTCACTGCAACCTCCGCTCCTGGGTTCAAGCGATTTCCCTGCCTCACCCTCTCAAGTAGCTGGGATTACAGGTGCGTGCCACCAGGCCCTGCTAATTTTTGCGTTTTTAGAAGAAACGGGGTCCCAACATGTTGACCAGGCTGGTCTCGAACTCCTGGCCTCAGGTGATCTGCCTGCCTCGGCCTTCCAAAGTGCTGGGATTACAGGTGTGAGCCACCGTGCCTGGCCAGAATAATCTTTTAAAAATACAAATCTGACCATATTTTCCCAGTTTTGAAGCCTTTCAGTGCTTTCCCATTACAAACTTTCGATTGTTTAGCATCCTGCTTTGGTGACCTCCTTGCCTTTCCTCTCTCTTACCACCCTGCAGTCCTGTTGCTCTTTCACTTCTGAGACAAGCCCCCTTCCCGCTGAGTTCTTTCCTGACTCAGGGTGTTTACCTGTACTGTTCCCTCTGCCTGAAAACTTTTTCCACAGATCTGGACATGCCAATGCCTTCCTTAAATGTTACCTCTTTAGAGAGCGTGCTATTCTTGTCATTCTCTACTATTGCCCTCCATTTGTCACCTTCAGTCTCTACCTCCTTATAATGGCTATAGCTATGTAAGAAGTCATTATATATTTATTGGTATGTTTGCTTCTTTATTGATCATCTCCCATGTTAGACTATAAGTTCCATGAGAATAGAAACTGTCTTTTTTTTTTTTAACCATTCCCTGATACCCAGCCCCTAGTTCTGTGTCTATTACAAAGTAGGTGCACATTAAATATTTGATGAATGAATGTATGAATGAGGAACTAATGGAAAATCTAATACTTTGGGGTAGGAATGCAGATGGGCAGAGGAAGATGAAACTAAAAAGAGAAACTAGCCTCAACTATTTAAGCAGGCAAATTCGGCCTCCATATTGTTTCTCCCCTAAGTATAGGTTTTTATCCCATGCCTCCTTACACCATGTGGCTGGCTCTGCCTCTGGTTAGGCCAGCCACTTATTATGCAGAAGAAGGGCTGGGGAGAAAGAAGAGCTGAGCATCAGTCCCACACTTTCAAGCCCTTTAATTCTTTTGGAGAAGGTGGCAGTGAGCACAGAATGCTCATTTGCCACAGCTTGTATTTTGTTGTAAACATTTAATAACTGGTTTAAACAGCAATATTGAGCAATCACTCCTTGCTTTGTTTTAGGGACCAAAACTTTCTTTATTACCAGCAAGTAAAATCAGAAGAAACAATGACTTCCACATAGAAACGGTAACCTGTTTATAAGGAAACGTTAACTCTACAATCTCAAATCAATATCTACTTCTACCTATATGTTTTTAAATAGCACATATTTCTTTTTCTACTCATAAAAGTAGTGATTCATGTAATTATAAATAATAGAATACTAAAATTATCTTTAATGGATAGGCTATGAAAATAAAAATCACATCTGTGGAACAAGCCTTTTATTTCTAAATCACAAAAGCTAGTATGTCTGCTTTCATCTCTTACTCTCTTTGGAAACTAAAAAACAAAAGCCTCATTCATCTCCACTTTAATTTCACCTTCTGAATTTATTTCTGGATACCTAGATCACCTGATTGGATTAGCGAGGTAATGTAACCCAGCCATTTGTCTTTATCTCTTACCACACTGGAGGATAAAACCCAGGCTCCTTTATGTAGTATATAAGGGTTCTCATTTGCTGGCCCCAGGACACCTTGCAGCCTCATTTCTTACCCCTTCTTCCCTTACCCACTTAACGGGGAACTTACCGGAGAAAGGTCATGGGCTCATGTGTGTGTTCTAAAGATCTTACCCTCTCTTACTCAACCAAATACTTCTGGGTCAGGGAATAGAAAGATGTCCAGACTTCCTTCTTTTGTATATGGCATAGGCTTGAAGGAATGGGTTAAATGATCCTGCTGTGCTGGTTTATTACAAATCGATGAGCTAGGAAGTGAACGCAACTGGAGAGAGTAGGCTTGACTACTTTGGTCAACATGCAGAAATAAGAACCATCCTCAAGTTTTGGGCAGTGCCACTAGTTTACAAATGCCTTGACGAGACTCATACCTGGTCTTTCTTGTGAAGAGCCTCTCCCAACTTGCAGTACTGGCTGGCCGAGGACTTGTAAAATTCCTTAACGTCTAAAAGATGACCTTTACATGCTCCCCAGTATTGCCTAGAGCTCCTTCATGACTGAGGAGGCTGTGGGCAAAAATGAAATTGCAGAGAAAGAGTATGTCCTCATGGGAGACTCACCAGAAGTCATTGCAAATGAATTCTACAACAGAATATTCAGTGTTCAACTTACCCTGACTATAGGAAGTCTAATATCAGAGCTATTCCTCCATTTCAGAATGTCTTTGTTCAGCCATAAGTCTGGGAATGGTGTCAGAAGGAGAGGTATATCTGCACTTGGAGTGCATTTTTAAAAGGGTCCCCAGAAGAATTCTTGTGCTGATGGCATAGTTAAGCTTCTTGATTGTGGTGGTGTTTACACAAAGCTATACATGGGACAAAATTGCACAGAGTGCCCCGACACACACACACACACACACACACACACACACACACACACGAGTCCATGTATAACTGGTGAAATGTGAATAAGGTCTATGGTTTATACCAATGTCAATTTCCTGTTGTTTTTTTAAATTGTACTGTAGCTGTGCAAGATGTTAACGTTGTGGGAGCCTGGGTGAGGGGTGCATGTGAATCTTGCCATATATTTCTTTGCAAATTCCTGTGAATCTATAATTATTTCAAAATAAAAAGTTTTAAAGGAGCTGGAAGGGGACTCAGCGCATTGGAGCACTTGATCTAAAACAATGCTTTGGGAATCACCTTGAAACCAGAAGACCTTGTGCAAAAACAGTACCTCAATGTTCATGCCCAAAAATGTTCCTGAAGAAAAGGATGAAGTGGGCTGACTTGGTTGGCATATTCAAAATGTGTATAGACGTTAAGAGGGCCTTTAATTCCCTGAAGCTCTGTTAACATACAAGCGAATTCCGAGCCCCTTTTCTGGAGACCAATAGGTAAGGCAGACAGGCAAGCAGCTGAGCTGTCACAGTAAGTCTTTGGAAGAGGCCTAAAAGCTCAGGAAACTCTGAATGTCTTATGTACTTAATGACTGCCATTCTCTAATTATGTTAACCTTACTCAGCATCACTGACTTTAGCTTAATGCATTCATCCGACAATATTTATTGCACCTCTACTGTGTGTCTGACACTCTTTACTCTTCTGAATACTTGATATGTCCAGGAACAAAATAAAGAATCCTGCCTTGGTGGAGCTTATGTTCTAGTATAAGGGAGGAGGCAGGAAGAGAAACAGTAGTAAGTGAATTACAGAGCATACTAGAAGCTGATATTAATGAAAAGAGATGGGTAAGGGGGACCAAGAATTCAGGAGATGGCATGGCATGTCGGGGAGGGAGTGTTATTCACTTCTCTGAGTTCTTAAAGGATATGATTGTACTGAAATCAATCCTCTATTTGGATTTTATTTTCCCATTATGAAATTCTCTACCCCACCATTCCTTTCTTCTTCTTAGTCTTTCTCTTCCCTCCACCTTTTATTTTACCTTCCTCTTTATCTTTCTTCCATTAATTTTCCCTTTCTTATTTCTCTTCCTTCCCTAATTGTCATTCTTTTTCTCTGTGGTTCTCTTACCTTTTTCTCCCTTACGGTCCCCCTGTGACCTTCCTTTCCTTCTCCCCTCCTTGTTTCTATTTTTTCTCTCTCCTATTCTTTTTCTAGCTATTTGTCATTATGTGGCTTTCTTATGGAACTGAACTTCGTGTGATTTAACTAAAGTTTGTGTGGCTTTTGTTACCCTGTTAAATTGTTTACATGACAAATGCTACTCTAACTGAAACCAAACTTTCTTCAGATACCTAACCTGATGCAAATGGAAAATAACCCTAATTTCATTGATTCTCACCTTATAGATCTAAGCCCCAGATAGAGGAACCCTTCCCGCAAATATTTCTGGAATATGCAAGGATGCCTCACAAGAATGTTCATAGCAGACTATTCATGAAAGCCCAAAACTGGAAATGACACAAATATCCACAAACAGTAGGATGAATAAATAAGTGGTGGCAAATTTACAATGGAATGAATACAGCAGGGAGAACGAATGAATGATTGCTATATTGAATAAGATGGATGAATCTCATGATTATAATGTTGAGGGAAAGAGGACAGACACAAAAGAAAGGGGGAAAAAAGAAATAATCTTTGATTCCATTGCTATGCAATTCAAAAACACAGGTTTTAGAAGTCAGGACAGTAATTGCCCTCTGGGGCAACCAACTAAGAGGGAGCATGAGAGAGCTTATGCAGTGCTGGTGGCATTCTGCTTGTTGATCTGGGCACAGGCCACTCTGGTGTGCTTGTTTTGTGAAAATTCTTCAAGCACTACACTGTGATTTGTATCCTTTTTAACATATGTGGTGCCAGAATGAAAAGTTTGCTAAAATAATAATAACCATTGCACAAAATAAACTGGAAATATTTGGATAAGAATTACAGGATTTAACTGTGATATTTGTGAGTAATGTTGTTTATTGCACTGATAAATCTACGAAAAGAAATTACAGACAAATGGAAGTGGTGCTATAAAGAATACCTCATAATGATGACTGATAAGAGCAATGACAAACTTAGAATGAAGTATTTTATTATATTTTATTTATTTATTTATTTATTTATTTATTTATTTATTTATTTATTTATATTTAGAGACAGGGTCTTGCTGTGTTGCCCAGGCTGAGACTCTAACTCCTTGGCTCAAGGGATCCTTCCGCCTCAGGCTTCCAAGTAGCTGAGACTACAAGGGCATGTGCCACTGCTCCTGGCACATTCTTTATTATATTTAATAGTTTTGTTCAGAAAGGAGACGTCCAAGTAGTTTAAAAGACAACTTTACATTTATTTTTAAATGTGTGCAAATATTTTCAAGTGTGCATGATTTGATGTTGTAATTTATTAAAACTCATATACAATACTGAAATCTTACCCTATAGGTTAAAAATATAACAAAAGGCAACTTTAATTTCAAGTGAAATTTCCATTGATAATACAAAACTAAAAGTATGCTTACTATTCACAAAATACATAGAAGAGACAATATTCCCACAGTTTGCTTGGGAAACAAGCCACACTGTGGACTTACATCATCACAAGTGAACCCAGAATTTACAACCTCTAGCCTTGTTGTAAAACCTAACTTTGGTATTTCCTTCAAAAACGTGAGCAGTGCATATTTCCTTTATTGCACAAAGGTATTCATTCATTTTCTGTAAGACTATTACATTCACTCTTTTATTTTTTATTTTATTTTATTTTATTTTGACACAGTGTCTCGCTCTGTCGCCCAGGCTGGAGTGCAGTGGCACGATCTCGGCTCACTGCAAGCTCCGCCTCCCGGGTTCACGCCATTCTCCTGCCTCAGCCTCCCGAGTAACTGGACTACAGGCGCCCGCCACCTCGCCCGGCTAATTTCTTTTTTTGTATTTTTAGTAGAGACGGGGTTTTACCGTGTTAGCCAGGATGCTCTTGATCTCCTGACCTCGTGATCCACCTGCCTCGGCCTCCCAAAGTGCTGGGATTACAGGCGTGAGCCACCGCGCCCGGCCTCCACTCACTCTTTAGAGAGATGATTTGTTGTCAATATAAGCAGGTAGTGCTGTGAAAATGAGACAGCATTATAATCCTAGTTATGTTGTAACCAGATTTACAACCAGAATTCAGGATCAACCAATTTGTATGATCATTAATCATATTCTTTCAGAAATAGACACATTGTTTCTGGTTATATTTCAGAAGAAAAACAGAGAAGCCATTCTACCTTTGGGCAGGGGTGACTACAGGACTTGAGTGTGTATAAATTTTGGTAAATGCCGGGGTCCTGGAACCAATCCCTGGATTATACCAAGGGATGATGTAGTTTTCAATCAAGCAAGACATTCTCAATTGGGGACCTGGGTATTACTTTTCTCTAGAAATGAAGTACAAGTTCATTCACTCCAGTGTGATATATATGGAAAAGTCCCCAGGACCAAAGCTTGTGTTATATATAATACCTAGAAAATTGTTGGCACTCAGGAAAAAATAAATAAATAAAAAGAAAATATATAAAAACTTTTGGTCAAAAAAACCTGTATTTTCCAGTATGTACATTCCAAACGAATGTTTTTATATTGAGTTCATTTAGAATGCTTTGTCTTTAAAAATGCACTTTAAACATAGACTACTATAGGCAGTTCAATTTTTAGAGTTTTTTTTTTTAAGTGGTCAGAGTTCAGTTAAATATTACTTACTTTACATACTGCTAGAATTTTTGAGAAAAAAATATAAACTCATTTTAATAATCATGATTATATAAGCACATCAAAAAATTTTTCACTCAAAATAACACTTTTTTGTCAGATTTTATGTAGATCATACCTATATATGCCTCCATGCAATGATCATTTCTATAGACTAAGATAATTAAAACTGAATTTTTAAACAAAATAATCTGTCATATATTTTTCTTTGATCTCAGTTGTGATCCATGATTATTATCATATCAAAAAATGACTTTTATAAACCATGAAAATCTCTTTATTATTTCATTTGTCTGCATCAATGTTTCAAAATACATTGGCCTGGTTCTGTAGCTTTTAGTTAAACCATTTCCAGGATCAAAGAGATCCTCAATTCTGGTTACATGTAATAACACTTCATTATTAGGTACTAAGCAAATTTGCATTTTTAAAACTCCAGCTTATTATCCAAAGTTATTTTCAAAGGCTTTTATTGATAAATGCATTAATAATTTTATTTCAGCATTTACTAAATGTGACCTTACATGGTGATCAGTGCAGCGCATGGATATCCAGTTTAGTCAAAAATTGATTTTTCTTTATGATTAATCATTCATGACTCACCTGACCACAGAGGCTGTTGGGTCAGCACTCACTCTGACTGAACAGTGATATGCCAGTACCCATGTGAACATTATTAGCAAATCTGTGACATGGATCAGCAGCGTATTATAACACCAGCTTATCCTGGACGCTGCCAAATCGTCTGAATAATTCTCACCATTTTGCACATGTTAGGGGTAAGATGTTTATTTTATAAATAAACCCTAGAAACAGTCTTAGTGCTTCTCTTTCAATGGCTTAATAGAAAAAAGAATGAGTGTTTCGAGTCTGAAGAAATAGTCAATGCAGAAAATGTTTGCATAGGAGGACGTTAGTGAGGAAGTTTTGTCTTGTGTTCCTTGCTCATAGAGACCTCCTGAGCCCACTTTCAGGATGCAAGTGTACGCATAGCCTGTGGAAGCAAGGGGAAAACAAAGTGTTGATACAACTGAATTCTCCTTAAGTCTGCATTATCTTTTTTATAAATATGTTTTTATAGTATTGGTTGCTTACTGTTACTCATCTTAGGTGTATAGCATCACAATAGAAATAGGGTAAAAACTTAGTTTTGTATTCATTATACTTTTTTTTTTTTTTTTTTTTTTGAGACTGAATCTCACTCACTGTTGCCCAGGCTGGAGTGCTGTGGCGCGATCTCAGCTCACTGCAACCTCCACCTCCCAGGTTCAAGCAATTCTACTGCCTCAGCCTCCCAGGTAGCTGGGATTACAGGTGCCCACCACCACGCCCAGCTAATTTTTTTTTTTTTTTTAGTAGAGATGGTGGTGGGGTTACCACGTTGGTCAGGCTGGTCTCAAACTCCTGACCTCAAGTGATCCATCTGCCTTGGCCTCCCAAAGTGTTGGGATTACAGGATTGAGCCACTGAGCCTGGCCTGTATTCATCATACTTTAATTGGATTTAATTAAGAGCAATGATTACTGTTTATTGAGCACTTACTATGTACAAGGCACTGCTCTTGTTACTTTACATGTATCCTTTAATTTTCACAACTCTGTGGTATTATTATTACTTTCCATGAAGATACTAATATGAAGACAGGATAAGTAATTTGTCCTGGGGTGCACAGCTAGTAAGTAGCAGAATGAGGACTAGCACCCAGGTCTGTCTGGTTCTAAAGTCCATGCCCTTGAAACCATCGTGCTATATTGTTTCACCATCAATAGAAACCCTCCTTGAATTATTCTTTTATGCGGTAACCAATAAATATCCTAAATAAAGCAGTCTTAAGTTCTAATTTTGACGAGTTTTTACTCAAACTAAGGCTGCCCTATATCCATAGAGTCATAAACTACAAGAGCTAAAAGGACTTCTCAGGTCAATAATGACTTTCCTGGGCTCACTAAGCTAGTGGGCCAACATGCAGGTACTGTGATTTTCACTGTAGCAATGTATTTCCTCCACAAAAATCTCTGCCTGTCATCCTTACTGCCTGATTTCACTAAAGGGGGTTGGATGTTTTTCTTTGCAACATTTTTTCAAGACCGAGAAAAAGGCAGAGAAGGCAGGCTTATCAGATTTGATTATGACACCAGGTAGGGGATAGTAGGGTAGACAATATCCTGGATGATAGATTTAGAACACGAAACTGGCCAATGCGGTGGCTCATGCCTGTAATCCCAGCAATCTGGGAGGCCAAGGTGGGTGGATTACTTGAAGTCAGGAGTTCAAGACCAGCCTGAACAACATGGCAAAACCCTGTCTCTACTAAAAATAATAATAAAAAAAAAAATTAGCTGGGCATGGTGGCGAGTGCCTGTAATTCCAGCTACTTGGGAAGATGAGGCACACGTGAGAATCTCTCAAACCCGGAAGGGAGAGGTTGCAGTGAGCTGAGATTGTACCACTGCACTCCAGCCCAGGTGACAGAGTAATACTCAGTCGCAAATAATAATAATAATAATACAAAATTATGTCAGTAAACAAGAACCAACAAGATGCAATCTAGCAGAAATAGGTGTAGTTCTGTATTAGGGTCAAAACTCAATTAAATAAATGTAAGTAGGGAACTCTACTAGACCATAGTTTGTATGAAAATGCCCCAGTCTTTAGTTGGACCCGGCTCAATAGAAGCCAAAATTCTGATGTTGCTATTATGAAAGGAAACACATTTTTAAGCTATAGTAATAGAATATCTTGATGAGATCAAGGTAGGTCATGGTTGAAAAATCTCCATGCTGGCCTGACCACATTTAGGGTTTTGTGTCCCCATCGTGACCAGAGAAGCATTGACTGCATGTTTGCAAGGAATAGAAGAAACGAGAAGAGTCTCAACTGGAAGACAGTCTGCTGGAGACATGAGAACTATTCTCAAATATTTGAAGGGCTGTTCAGTGGGAAGGTTTGTATTGCTAAGGAAGGTAGATCTCAATTCATTAGGTGGTTACTACAGAAAGGCCAAATTCAGTTTTGTAAGCACAAGTAACCTTTAGAGACTTCCAACCATGTAACAAACTCCCTTGAGAAGCCACTAGTGGCCAATGTCTGGAAATGCTCACCTAAAAGCTGAATGAACATTCATCAAGGATGGTGTAAGAAGGATTTCTGCATGGGCTAGAATGTTAGACTACTTGATTCTCAGAAATCTTTCAACTTTTTACAATTCTGTGATCTTCCTTCAGTTCACCTCTTAGCCAGTGGTGAAGCTGCAAATTTTACTCAGATGCTACAAGTTCAGGCAAGTTTCCTAGGAATAGTCTGATGTCACAAGAGCATCTGAAATATACAGAATCAGTCTAAGGTGGGGAGAGTATGTTTTTAAAGCTGTTGTCAGTCATATGAAGGAAGGTCATAGGGTTTATGTTCCTCACATACTATTCCTGAGGCTTATAAAATTCCTGGCGTAGAATTTTCCTCTATTCATTATTTTCCTATCGCATGGCCTTCCATCTCTGGAAGAGCAGGATGCGGAGCTGTAGGCAGCAAATCAGGAGCAGTGTGTTGGCTCTTGCCGGTTGCTGATCATCCCCAAATACCTGGGACAAAAGCTCCCCAAGAACTTAACATCTTCAAGGGAGAATTCTTATTTTCTCTTCTTCCCTGCTATCAAGCCATCTTTTTTACATTTGGGGGAATTATGTTCCCTGACAGCTCTTAATCAGATATATTCACTATTTGTATTACTCTAATTATTCAAAATGTAATCCAAATATTTTCTTCAGAAGAAAATGATCATACCTCATCCTGGACATCAAGTTCTTCTTCAGTCAGCTCTGTTTCAATTAATTCAAGGGTATCTTTACAGTCTTGAATGAGGGTGATCTTGAAAAAGAGAACATAGGGTGGAAATAGAATAGCATCAACCCACCTGATGCTCCACTGAAAATGATTTGAAGCTTTCCTGGGGCTTCTCATCTATCTTTACATACTTCAGAATCCTCTTCAGCTGTCTTGTTCTTTTATATTTCCCAACTAAAGATTTTTGCATATAATTTTTTTGCACATTCATAGGTGAACTGGTATAGTTCTCCATTGTCTAAACTCCTTTTCAGCTGTCTTCCCTAACCTCTCGAGTGTATGCCTCTTAACAAGTCACCCCCTCTGCCTAAATGATTCAGCAGTCAACAGTGCATCTCTCAATGGCTAAGCTAAGAGCACTTAGCACAGCATTGAGTGTGCAATGAATGCCCATTGAAGAGCTTGTGACTGATGACAATGAACAGTCACAAATGGAATTGGATGGAAATTAATTCTATTGGAGATGGAAACCAATGTCTATGGACTAATTTGGTTATTCAGAAAAGTTCTACTTTTTAGAGGTGCATGTAATTTAATCTTCTACACAGAGGAAACCTACAATTTTGGCTTTGTGTTTCGCATGGAAAAGGACATTTTCAAAGCAACTCCAAATATATATCCAGGCTAAAATGACATTTTGAAATGCTACTTAGCTACTTTTCAACTCACAAGTAGCCCAATTCTCTTTGCTAGTATGAGAATGAATTAGAGGGTTAAGTTCCTGTGCAAATGGTATGACATAATGGGAAAGGTGGAGGCTAAGTCTAACTACAAGTTGTGTCCTGAGATAGTCCTGTGATGGTAAAATAAAGAGATAGGAAGAGGGTTGTGTCATTGCAGTCACAGTATCTGTGATACAGAGGGACTCTTCTTGAAGGAAAGTACCACAGGTGAGGTTTATCATCATTCACCTACTTATCACATGTAAAGCTTTGTGCTAGACTCTGAGAAGACACAGAAATATGAGCGTCTTGATCTCACAGGCCACCAGGAATGTCCAACCCACTGTTTAGTGGACCAGTAAGTATATAATACAAGCATTCCATTATGCTTAGTCTATTTGTTCAGGGTCAAAAAAAATCCATCCCAGTCATTCACAATGCCTCCCGGATTGCAAACAAAATTGAGTCTAACCTAGTAGGTACACTCTTGGTTAGTGGTTTTTATGACATTCATGACCTAACATCTTAGTAAGAATGGGTATAAACAAATAAAATAACTGTTTTCATGTTGAGAAAGAACTTGATACCTTGGTTTCATTTTACTTTTAATTTGGGTCTCTTAAAGATACTTCATATGATCCTGCTTTCTTATCACCTATGGGTTAGAGAATTTTAAGTTGGATAGAAAAAGGTTTATGAGGCCGGGCGCGGTGGCTCAAGCCTGTAATCCCAGCACTTTGGGAGGCCGAGACGGGCGGATCACGAGGTCAGGAGATCGAGACCATCCTGGCTAACACGCTGAAACCCCATCTCTACTAAAAATTACAAAAAACTAGCCGGGCGAGGTGGCGGGTGCCTGTAGTCCCAGCTACTCGGGAGGCTGAGCCAGGAGAATGGCATGCACCCGGGAGGCGGAGCTTGCAGTGAGCTGAGATCCGGCCACTGCACTCCAGCCTGGGTGACAGAGCAAGACTCCGTCTCAAAAAAAAAAAAAAAAAAAAAAAAAAAAAAAAAAAAAAAAAAAAAAAAGAAAAAGGTTTATGAATTTTCAATGTTAAACAGTTTTTTTTCTTTAGATTTGTAGCTTTACTCTTTTTTTTTCCTTTTTTGTTTTTAAGATCCACAGCTTGGTAGTCAGGACTAGTATTTTACCAAGGAACACTAAATAGAACAATCTCTCCACTGCCAGTGCCTAAAAAGAATAATACAATATCGTTTCCTAAGTTGGTTTTCTTCAATCAACTGCCAATCTACAATAAGGATGTACTTATTCTATTTTTAGAAAAATGGGAAGCAATTTAAAATATCCACTATGACACTGGAATCATTATCGTTATTATATCTTGATAGGTATTTGCTTTAGTTTCCTAAGTTCACCATGAGAAATGAGATTCTTGTACCACCAGGCGCACCATTAGGCCAAGCCCAATGAACCAGACCAGAATGCTCACCTCTTCTGGGTATTTGACAGAAAAACTAACAAAATAATACCCATAGGAAATCAGGGCATATTCTGGAGCCAGACGCACTACTGTTGTGCCACGAGGCCTCCCATCAGGGCCTATTCTATTTTGTAGGGAAAAAACCCTGGGCTTATTTGTGGCTTGATTTTTTAATTGCTTTTGCAAAGATCGCTTATGGCCTGATGGATCCTGTTTAAAGGCATTTATAATTCAAGGTTTTCCAGATTGCTGAAAATTTAAGTGGAATTTATGTGCACAAATCACAGATCACAGAAGATCAAAGATTCAATATTCTAAAAAGGCATTATAGCTAATGCCCACTTTTATTAATAAAACTACACATTGTAGAACTATTAAGTACTGGATACTACCAGGTAATTTCCTATAAACTATATTATTTAGTCTTCATATCTACCTAGCAAAGTTAATGTTTTTACTTCCATTTTACTGATGAAAAAACTGAGGCTCCCAGAAGTTATGTAGATAGCTTAAAATTCAACAGCTAGACTAGATTTGTGTAATGTTTGCCATTTATAGAAATCATGATAGTTTAGAAAAGATACATCTGTAGAAAGGTTGAATATTTACCGTTTCTAAAATGGAATCTTGACCCTCTTGGGATTTCACCTGGTTCTGTAGATAGAGTATAGCATCATGGACTGTCAAAAAGAATGTGTCCTTTCTAATGTTGTCATCAAAGAACCCACATTGCTCCAGCTTTTCTATCACATAATCTTCAAAAGAAAGACACAATGTTTTGTTAGTTCCTAGGAAAAGAAATCTTTTGTTTGTTTTTGAGACAGAGTCTCATTCTATTGCCCAGGCTGGAGTGCAGTGGCACAATCATTGCTCACTGCAACCCCCACCTCCCAAGCTCAAGTGATTCCCCCCACCTCACCCTCCCAAGTAGCTAGGACTACAGGCACATCACATCATGCCCAGCTAAGAAAAGAAACTTTTAAGCATCAACCTATACTAAGTTTCTGTAGCTCTTCCTTTTATTTATTTATTTTTCTCGTATCCAAAATGTGACCCAGCTTTGAAATGACAGTTTCTTTTCCAGTAGCATATAGAATGGTTATTCCATAACTGGTCGTAGTCAACCTTGGTGCACGATCATGTCACTTTGGCCAAGCCAGTGTATCCATCCTCCTACTGCTGTGGGCCAGGTTGCTAACGTTTCACAGCTGTGCCCTTCTCTGGAGACTTTCTCTTGCCCATTGGGAGCTGTGTCATCTAAAGAGGACTGGGCCTGTAATTCCAGCGCTTTGAGAGGCTGAGGAGGGTGGATCACTTTGAACCCAGGCATTCTGGGCAATATGGTAAAACCCCAGCTCTACAAAAAAAAAAATACAAAAACTAGCCAGGTGTGGTTGTGTATGCACCTATAGTCTCAGCTACTCAGGAGGCTGAGATGGGAGGATCACTTGAGCCCAGGAGTTTGAGGCTGCAGTGAGCCACGATTGCACCACTGCACTCCAACCTGGGTGACAGAGCAAGACCCTGTCTCAAATAAATAAGTAAATAAAGAGAATTGGGAGGTTTCATCCCCACGCATGGCTGACCTGCAGCCACTGACTGATTGATATTGGGGGAGAAAGCAGGTCCCCTTGTCTCAAGGAGGCATAACCTTCTGGTACTCTTCCTGTGGTGGTGCTCCCTGTGAAATCAGGAATCTATGCTGGACTTCAGAAACCATGTCTTTCACCAGCTTCTTCCCCTTCCCTGTCCTGCTTCCCTCACTGCTTCATAAATTTCCTCAGGTGTGCTCTCAATAAATCACTTGTGCAAGAATCCCCATCTTGGGCTCTGCTGCTGGAGAATTCAACCTAAGCGTTAGCACTTTCCTACACACATACATTCATAAAGAGACAGACACAGAGACTCACACCCTTGAGAGTACTCCTGTTGCAAGGAATCTAAGTGATCCCCAGCTTTGCTCTCCTCATAACAATATCCCCCCATTGTCAATATCCACCCCACCCCCACCCACTGTCAAGACACACATTTCCATACATTACCAGCTCTATGGCACAAATTGGAAGTAGTATCTTTCTGGGTTTAAAAATGTTCTCAGAGTTTTTATGCTTTTTGTTTTATTTTTGTTTTTGTTTTTTAAATAATAATAAAGATGGGGTCTTACCATGTTGCTCAGGCTGGTCTCAAACTCCTGGCCTGAAGTGATCCTCTGACCTTTGCCTCCCAAAGTGCTGGGATTACACATGTAAGCCGCCATGCCCGGCCTATTTATTTATTTAAATCTTAACTCTAGCTTGGCAATCGGAGGTTATTTAAAGGTTGTTTCTAAATATGGACTTAGGAAGGAAATCAAAACAAGGCAGAAAGGAACCAGTAGATAGGAAAGATGTGGGAAAAAATTGACAAGTATGAAGATACAAAGAAAATTGAAAAGAGAGTAATTTTTTCTTTTGTATAGGAGAGAACCTTATATGGTCAAAATGATAAGGAGAAAAGAAAAGTAAATCTTTGTCCTAAGGTACAATGCCAATTTTAAAAAAGGAAGTATAGGACAAAATGAAGGTTTAAGCAAGTTGTAGAAGGTTTGTAGAAGATAAATATCATGAAAAATTTTATGTGATTGAGTTGGCTAAAATTAGAAGGGAATCATTTATAAGTTTTATAAGCTCAATAAAAATTGAGCATTAATATTAAAGTACACTGATGGAAGGCTAAAGTTTCGGCCCACGTGTTGGAACAATAGAGTTTTCTCAGAGGATTGGTTTGCTCTTAATAGAAAATTGTGAGAGGATTTTCTTTATCTTCTAGGTAACTGGCCTAGAAAACAGGGATTTCATGTTTCATCAAGATAACTCTTCTTGTGCTTTGTGCCTTTGAACTCTTTTGTCACTTTGGTTTTATTTCATAGTGACCTATGATCCTATTTTGATCAAATGTTTTAAACCTTTGGTGTTTGACAAACTTCTCAAAAATCAAAATTAAGTTTTTTTGACCTTGAACTAACTTTGGGATGTTCCAGAGGACCCTGGAATTTCTTAAAGAATCTGTAAAGGAGAGATGTTAAACCAAGTGGCCTTATGTTAAATTATATGAGAAGCACTGTTAAAATAAGAAATGATGTTTAACCTTCTTTGAGCTATATTTATATAGATATGGTATTAATATGCTCCAAAATTATATAACATTCCTAGAAATGTGATATGTCTTGGTATAAATGCTACCAGTCATAATTTTGGTTATTTTAAATTGTTGTGTGCCACAGAAATAACCAAATATCCTTGTCAACTGGGTAACTCACTGGGTAACTCAGATCTTTAAATATAGCCACTTTAAGTCTTGTTGTCCACAGTTAATTGTTTTGTTCTGATACTTTTTCTGAAAGCTCTTTGTAAGCCATTGTAATTCTAAAATGCTGTGACTTCAAAGAGTCATATGGGAAGAATGAAAAGGACTCTGACAAATACAAGTTTCTAATAACTTTGAATTCATACCATTCGATGGAATTAAACTGCCAGCCAAGATCAAACAGAGCAAGAATTAATTACATGAGACTGAATGAACTGATGAAGAAGAATTATGGGTTTTATGGCTTTTTTTATTTGAAACATTGCTGGTTTTTTTAATATTTGTTTTCAAGATTTAAAGAAAATTTTTCTTTAAAGCTATATGTAGTTTAAAGCCACTTGGTTAAGCATACTTTTTTTTTTTTTTTTTGAGACAGGGTCTCACTCTGTCACCCAGGTTGGAGTGCAGTGACGTCATCTGGGCTCACTGCAACCTCTGCTTCCCCAGCTCAAGTGATTCTCAGCCTCAGCCTCCATGCCCAGCTAATTTTTTGTATTTTTTGTAGTAACGGGGTTTTGCCATGTTGCCAGGCTGGTCTCGAACTCTGAGCTCAAGGCAATCACCCACCTTTTCCTCCCAAAGTGCTGGGATTACAGATGTGAGCCACAGCACCCAGCCTGGTTAAGCATACTTTCATAAACAAAAATTGAAACATTTGCTTTTCCTCTCTACCTGATCCTTCCAGAATTTGGAAACTCTTTGTGAGTATTCTTATTTTTCTGGCAATATGATTATTTACATAAAAGTTCAATAAGAATCTGTTCTTTTAAATAGAATACAATTGGAAAACATTGGTTATATTATCAAGGCTTTGACTAGAATATCATATTTGAAAATGTGCACAGAATTCCTGGCTTCAAGGGCTCCTAGCCTTACAGTGAGTGAATAAAAAGTTGTTCCTTCCTGGGAGGCCCAGTAACTTCAAGATATTAGATACATCAGGCAAAGTCTAATGTCTGCCTTGGTTTAACTTCATAGCATCAAGAAGTTTTAAAAAGTCCAATCTGAGATTCCTTGTCAAAATTTCCGGCAAAGCAATTATTTTTTGGAGACGTGGTCTCACTGTGTTGCCCAGGCTATAGTGCAGTGGCTATTCACAGGCACAATCATAGTGCACTGAAGCCTTGAATTCCCGGGCTCAGGCAATCCTCTCACCTCAGACTCTCAAATAGCTGGGATTGCAGGCATGCAACACCTCACCTGGCTTGGCAAAGTAAATTTAAAATGAGTCACCTATGTAGTTATTCTTGCTGCACTGTGTAAATAATCAATCAGACCAAGTTTGAGACTAAACTTATTTTGTAAACAAATTGGTCTACCATGATTGCTTTGATAGAAATGGAGGTGACTATAGAAAGAAAAACATATGGTTCAAAAGAAAAGCATAGTAAAACTGTTCTTAGACTGTAGCCCTGTTCAATGTTTATGAGTGTTTATTGTCTACCTGTAGACTGAACTGGATTCTTAATTCTTTTAGCTTTCACTAATATCTGGCTATAACACTCCAATGAAGACCAAGAAGTACTCAATTCCTGAAGCTCTGTAAGTTGAAGCTGAACAACTCAGCATACATTTCAAGAGGTGACTCTCATGCTTAAACTGTGGGCCACAGAGAGAGTTCACCAGAATGCTGGATGCCACAACTAGAGACAATAAAACTACAAACCAAAACGAGAAGTCGCCAACTTCATGCTGTAGACAGCTCCAAGACTGTCAGAACAAGACTCCCTATCATAAGATTCTTATCCCTTTTAATTTTCCCTTACTTTTGCCTACCTCTTTCACTTGGCAGGATAGTGCTGTAGTTAAAATTTCACAAACAGTAGCTTCTTTGGGTAACTTACACTTTCTGCTTTAATTTAAACCAGTCATGGAATGCTAGATTACCTGCTAACTCAACAAGGAAGCATCTGTGCAGTTGGTGACACTTCTTGTTGCACATATATAAATACATCAGGTAACTTGGTTAAAACAGGTAGACTCCTTGTTAGGCTATTCAATTTTAGTTGGTTTGGTTCATGGGAACCCTGGCTAAGGAGCATACTATAAACCCTTGGTGTTATCATCCCAATAGTCATAATAGCAGGTACGTTATACCCTCTCAAAGTTTTAAATGTTTCCATATAGCCACCTGTCAGACATCAAATGGTTTCCCTCTGAAACAACAAAAACTCAGAGAAATGCATGATAATGAGGAGGGCACCATAAGCTATACATGACCTCCTGAGACCAGAAACCGAAAATAATGGTGACAGGGTAGCACTGATCTCCTGCATTTTGTTCACTCTTACCTAGGTGAGAACCTGATCAAACGGGGGGAAATCATCAAATAAAAATGGTGAAGGCCGTTGTCTTAGTCCCCTTGAGTTTTGCCCTCCCAGAGCTTTGCAGCTTCTAGTAGCCAGAATGAAGGAGTAGAGCAGCCTTCGGTGGCTCAAGCAGCTGTGCCCATCCTGCGGTCATGCAAGACACAGGCACATAGTAAAATAAAAAATAAAAATAAAAGGCCATTGTTTTAGACTAAGCTCCTGCACTAGGCCCCAATAGACAAGACTAAAAATCAAAATGGAGTCACTCATGCTAAAGTTTCAAGTTATCCAACCTAAACTAAATTGTTATCTGACCTTTGAAGAAATCAGGAGAGAGGGGTAAGAGCAAATTTCCCAAAACAGCCAGTTTAAATTTCCAGTTGGCATAACAAAGCTTTCTCTGCAATAAACCTCATACAAAAAAGTATCCTGCCCTGACCTCATGTTAACTAATCCATTATTTTCCTATTGTTCTGTCTCACTGTCTCTGACTTGCAAGAAAAGTAACTTTGAATGGACTAATACACTCTTTGTCGTTTGCTTTTGCTGTCTTTGGCCTTTTCTGTCTATGAAACCGACCTCTTCCACTTAGTTCCTTGGAACACTTATTCTGTTTTATGGAATGAAGCATTGCCAGATTCTAGAATTGCAAATAAATGCAATTGAGATCTTTAAAAGAAAAAAAAAAGGCCTTTAGACATAATGTGCCCACAGTCCCAGGTAGAAGAAAGGGCTTAGGGGAAAGTCTTACAGGTAGATATGTAGATATATGTATTTACCTTGAAGTGATGCAAAATACACATTCACATCAATTCTTTGGAATTCTTTGACAATCTAAAAATAAAAAAGGAGAGTTTGTAACAATTAATAACCTTATCTGCCCATAATTCAGTAGCATTCAGTTATTTGCTCAGGAGAAACATCATTACTTCCATGGTTAATCAGGACTTTAAGGAAAGGTTATTATTGCAAAACCATGGAGGTTTTCAACCTACAGTAATGGTATAATTAGGATTAGATCTCAAGAGATGGCAACATCCAGCGCTCAATAGCACAGCACCTGATAGCATGGAGGTGCTAAATAAATATTTGTGGAAAGAAGAGAGTACAGGAGGCTTCTTAATATAGGCCCTGCTGATTGGAGAAGAGATATGGGTGTGGCTATGCTCATCGGGTTCAAAATGTTACAACTGACCTAAAAGTCAAGGCCTCTACTTTGAATGTCAGTGACCTGACTGTGATTTCATGCTACAGCTTTACAAGGTGTTACTCATTGGGAGAAACTGGGTAAGGGGTACATAGGATCTAAATATTATTCCTTAAAACTACATGTGAATTTACAATTATGTTAAAATAAACATTTAATTTTAAAAAGTCAAGACACAAGACCCTTGGTCAATAATAAAAGAGAATTTGAGAATTATGGAGGAACACAAATTAAGACCTCTGTTCAAGTATAAAGTTTGGAGTCTTCTTTAGCTATCATAATATTTGAAAGTAAATATTTGTTGTGTGGGAAATATTCTGGCATTAAATATGTTAAGACTCTCCCCAAAAGTAATTCATTAAACTCTCTGGCCAATACAATCTACAATGGATCTCAGCCAATACTTAGAGTGAAATGTACAACAAAGAACAAGAGTGTTTTCAAACGAGCTAATAACAAAATCTGCTAAGAGAACTAGAACAGAATCTGTCAGCATATTCTCATACTCTTTTGCCAAGCACAATCACTTCTCTACCTTACCTACCTAGTACACACATCCTGGAATCATTTCCTCCCCTTACAGAGGTAGCAAAGAAGCCCTAGCTAAGCTGAACCTCAGTTAGGAGTCAGCTTCATATTATTACATCTGATCGTTGGTGTCTTGACCTGCTTACTTTTCTGCCTGACCCTCTTGATACCTACCTGAAGCTTCACCTAAACTTGATGCTTCAGGTGATGTTCTATTCATCTTCCTTGGAGCACTTACTACAGTTGTTATTTAGAAGATGACTTAATGTTTGCCTTCTCCTCCAGACTGCTAAGTCCCACGTAGGTAGAAACTGTGTCTACTTCATCACTAGTCTCTTGTGCCTGGCAGAGTGCTTAGCACACAGTAGGCATTTCACATCTATTTGTTGAAAGAATTAATGATCTTCAGCTTGCATAACTGGTTTCTGATATCATTATTGTTTCTATCCTGCATACTTCTCAACTCTTGCTTTGACTTTCTAGATGCCTGACCTGCTTGCTTCCTACTCTAACCTCTTAATAATGCCTGGTTTTTCCAGTCCTACCATACACCTGGTATTCCTTATCCTGTTGCTGTTAACATAACAAATAGAAATGTAATACTTAACAAACTTTTGCCATTTTTTCTTCTTTTCATATTCCATGTGCTGTACATTCTCAGAAAGATAAAACATAATAAATGTGAATTAATTTGCTGGGGAGTATCTTTGAATCAGATATATATATATATACATATATATATATATTTTTTTTTTTGAAACGAGTCTCACTGTCGCCTAGGCTGGAGTGCAGTGGCACAATCTTAGTTGCAACCTCTGCCTCCCGGGTTCAAGCGATTCTCCTGCCACAGCCTCCTAGCAGCTGGGACTTTGTATTTTTGGTAGAGACGGGGTTTCACCATATTGGCCAGGCTGGTCTCGAACTCCTGACCTCATGATCAACCTGCCTCAGCCTCCCGAAGTGCTAGGTTACAGGCGTGAGCCACCATGCCCGGCCTGAATTAGATACTCTTCTAAACACCTTATATCTATTAGCGTATTTAATCCTTGTAACAATTTATGAAGGTAGATACCATCATTACCTCCATATTACAGATGAAGAAACTGAGATATAGACAGATTAAGCAACTTGCCCAGGGTCGTACTGCTAGTAAGTGGTGAAGCCAGTATCTACCCCAGGTAGTCTGGTTCCAGAGGCTATGCTTTAAAATATTACACTTTTTTACAAAAGCATTCACCTAGAAAAACTACAAAGCCCATGTATTTGCCCTGTTGCAATACTGGACAACCCACATCATTTTACTATTGCCAAAGCTCCGAATGTATAATTCAGGAAACCAGAACCTTACCACCCTCAGTGACCTCACTCCAACAACGTCCAGGAAAGATATAGCTCCACAGTCAAGCACGAGGCTATGGATGGGCACTTTGGGAACGTTCACTTTGACTGGAAGCTCAGAGTTCCAATCCACTTGAATCTCTATTTCTTTGGTTGGGGTATCAAGTTCCTCCGGATCTTCAATATCTTCATCAGGCTCAAAAGCATTATTTGTTGAACCAGCATCACTTATGATGCCATTCTAAACAAAGAAAACACTGTCAACTTAATTGTGAAAGATTTGAAATGTCTTTCAACCATTCATATCAAATTATCCAAAACTCCTACACACTGTTCCTTGGTAAGCAAAACATCAAGGAGATGAATTCTTAAGGATGAGTTTCACCTCAGCCCAAACTTTGATGTTGTCTAGGAAGAAAACTGGGAGAACAGAGGAGCCAAGAAACTTGTTTTCTGGAAGATTGTGGAACTTTGCCAAGAAATACACTGGCCAGAGAGTCTGAGTAAAAGTTAATAGCTCCAAAAGTCTATGGACTTACTGCCTTCTCTGGTGGGTAGTTTTCTGGCATTGAATTTGCACTTATTTTGTTCCTTTCAGTAAAAATAAAGTATAAAAAATAATGCAGACGTTCTTCATGGTGGGGGAAAAAAATCGCATCCTGTGTTTCCAGGCAGCACTGCTGATTTTATTTCATTCCCTTCCACTCCCTCTTGCCTATAAGAATAGCTCAGTTGTTCTTTGACATGTACATGTCATTTGTTCATTCACATCTGGATACTAAAGGGGATAGATTTAATTTTAGACCATCTAACTGCTCTCATCAGGGAAAGGAAAGAATTTAAGGGGGAAAAGAAAGATGTTGTCTCACCTTTGTTGCTCTTAATTGTCCATTTTTTATGAGTTTCTGTATTTTCCTCAGTGCTTTCAGCCTCTTATTATATACTCTAATGGCATCAAATCCAACCTTTGGAAATAAATGTCAAGTTACTTAAAATGCCTGGCACCTAAAGCTTGTTAATGGCCACTGTTATCTGTTATCTGGAAAGGCTATTTCTCAAAGGGTATAATTCCTTGAGATATCCTGCCAAAACAGAAATTGTAAGGTCTGGTGGAGTAGATCTCTGTCTACTCCCAGGCTACCCTACTCCTACCCAGAAGCTCAGGGAAGACAGTAGTATATTAAAGGCACCAAGACAGTAAAAGACAAAACAGGAAAAAAAAAAAAAAAACCACCAAATACCCTATTTAGCTTTAAGTCTGGGTTTTCCAAATTCCCTTGGTATCACAGAGCCCTTTTGTTATTGCAAAATCTGTGAACATTCCTCTGAATCAGTTTGCCCTGGAACTCACTTAGAAAAACACTGATTTAGAGGCAAATCCAAGTTCAAAGCATAGCATGGCATTCAGTACCAGAATTTTCTACTTATTTATTCCAATAGTATTTTTTACTTTTTGCTGCAACTGGGCAACCCTACCTCTGATATCTGTTTCCACTGTCTCTCAGCTCACATAGTTCTCAAACAATTGACATGATTTCTTTCCTTCCGCCAACTGCTGCACAAAGCCTGTTAGTCCAACTAACCTGGATCTCTTCCTTCCATGAACTCTCAACTGTCTATACTACTTATTTGGAACTTACTCAAATTCTGCCCAGAAACATCTCTAATGTTTTTGTCTGGCATAGTTATTACTACCTGGATTTTAACATATGTATTTTTTAATCCTCAAATAGACTCTACATTATTTGAAGGCAAGGATGTTATATTTTAATTCTTATTGCCCCACACAAAGGCAAGAGGGTCTAGGGCCTATTCCTGGTTGGAGCCCTATAAATACTTGTAGAATGAATGAAGTCTCAAAAGAGGTTAGAAAACAAATTTCTAGTGATAAAATACTTACTGTGGACTTGATACATTTTTTAAAACCATCAACATTGCCATAGAAAATAGGACTGGAAAATCTAAGAATCTTCACTCCTTGAGGTTCTTCAATCTGGCATTAAAAGAAATTGTCTGGGGTTAAATAATTTCAAGCCTCAAGTATTTAATTACATTTCTGGCTATTTAGCAAGGAGCCAGGTCACAGTTGCTCAGAGGAGCTGGGTAGCAGCACTCAACTTTTCTCTTTCTTTCTTTCTTTCTTTTTTTCTTTCTTTCTTTCTTGTTTGTTTGTTTTTGAGATGGAGTTTTGCTTTGTTGCCCAGGCTGATGTACAGTGGCACAATCTCGGCTCACTGCAACCTCCACCTCCTGGGTTCAAGTGATTCTCCTGCCTCAGCCTCCTGAGTAGTTGGGGTTACAGGTGCTGCCACCACGCCCCCCTAATTTTTCCATTTTTAGTAGAGACAGAGTTTCACCACATTGGCTGGTCTCAAACTCCTGACCTCAAGTGATTTGCCCGCCTCAGCCTCCCAAAGTGCTGGGATTACAGGAGTGAGCCCCTGTGCAAGGCCTCTTCAACTTTTCTTGAATAGGGAGGCAACCTAGGAGGCAGCAGGTTACAAAAACTTTTGGACTTCTACAGTCTCATAAAAGGTCAAAGTTAGAAAGGGCCTTAGAAAGCAATTTATTCAACCCTTTGATTTCCAGATGAAGAAACTGAGGCTTAGAACACTGCCATGATTTGCCTGAAGTTCATACCACTGACTCTCCTGATTTTGCTAACGTTCTTTAAAAGCAGCAAAGAAAAAAAAGCAAAATCAAGGGGATTCGTGGAACTGAGGCCTATGATATCATCTGCTGTTCTCACCCTGACATACAATGGCCACACCCAAAATATAACCCATGAATCATAGAATCATAGACTTTCTGGTCTTCAGGAATCAGCAATTTTAGTCTAGCAACTTCAGATGAGAAAACTGAGGTCCTGAGAGGCTGAATGACTTGGGCAAAGTCTCACCAAGATGGAGCCTAGAAGTCAGAATTCCCTAACTCAGCTTAGAGCTCCCTGCCCCAAAGCCAAAAACATCTCTAAATCATTTTAACTCTTAATGGCATTTGGCTCAACATAACGTAAAGATCGCGGAAATAAATTAAGTAGCAGCTACTGAAATCCCAGGTTCAATGTCCAACATTTTTTTAATGTTAAGGTAAAATTAGACTACAACTTCGCAGGGTTCACATTATTATTATTATTATTTGCTAAATTTGTATTTTCTTAATTTACTTTCTCTGCTTTTTTATCTTTGTTTCCTCTAGTCATCACTAAGCAATTTTATTTGCAGCTGACACAAGTCAATCAATGGGATGTTTAATTTCTTTGTTTTTCATTTCCTGTGTCATATATTATTTCTTCTAATTCCAGGGATAAAGCAAAGTATCAAATAATAAGGTCTTGGTCATAGAGAACTTGATAATCTCTTATTAGAACTGAATAAAGAAAATCTTACAGAAGATAAGAATTATATACCAGATAAATACAATTTTGGATGAACGTCTAGAAATTGCCTATTATTTTTAAATTCCTCTTACAAAGGTTTTATATTAAAATGACATTCAGCTGGCCAGGCGCGGTGGCTCACGCCTGTAATCCCAACACTTTGGGAGGCCAAGACCAGCAAATCACTTGAGTTCAGGAGTTTGAGACCAGCCTGGGCAACATGGTGAAACCCTGTCTCTACTAAAAATACAAAAATTAGCCAGGCATGGTGGCACCTGCCTGTAATCCCAGTCACTAGGGAGGCTGAGACAAGAGAATCACTTGAACCCAGGAGGCAGAGAGTGCAGTGAGCTGAGATCATGCTGCTGCACTACAGCCTGGGTGAAGAGACTCCATCTAAAAAGAAAAAGAAAAAAAAAAGACATTCAGCTAGCATGGATAAAATTCATATAAGACATGGGTGTCAGAAGGTGCATTGGATCAAAAGTTTTCGTGGCACCCCCTGTGGACTAACAGACTTTCCCAATAGGTATTTCTCCCTTTGGCTACCTTGTACATAAAACAGAGCTGCTGAAATTTCAGGCTAGTAAACCCAAGTCCAGCAAATGTCTCACAAAGGTACTTACGTTTTTGTAATTCTTAGTACTTTTGTAGATATCTGTGCTAGGAATGCTTCCAAGGCCATTCCAAGAAGGACTAGAAGAAAAAATATCAAGGTCAAGATTTTTTGGAACAGACATATTTTGGAATAAAAAGTTAAAAACAACAGCTACTAAAGAGCCCATCATTCTGGTGTTTTGGACTCTGTCTTTATTGCAGATGACATTTTCCTGTAGCTAACTCTGAAATGAACAGCTGGTGTTTGTGTGGAATCGGCAGGGGAGGGGAGAAACTGTGCCTCTCTTCTGATGGCTGAGAGAAATAATGAGCATCATACTTGCACGTGCACAACACGTTATAGGATAAGCAAAGAGCTTTCACACATGTGAAATCTTATTTAAGCCCTGCCATAACCCTGAAAGGTCATCAGTATTATCCTGATTTTTATTGTTAAGTAAACTTCTTAGGAGAAGTAAGAAAGGGCCTGGAGGCAAAGGGCAGCAGAGTCTCTATCTTTAACCCCTTGGTCTTGCAGTGCCTGGCACTTCTTTGTGACTTAGTCATTTTTTATAGAAATAGGAGACTGGGAAGACCAGAAATAAGTCCTTCCTGTCAACCAGACTATTGATTTCCTGTTCCTGATGCAATCAGATAAATTCCATGATTCTTCATGTGTGACTAGAGACATGCTCAATACAATTCCTGAAGAAAGAGTATCTGTTTAGTGTACTTTCAGCATTGTGCTCTCTGGATCAGCATGATAATTACTGGAAATTAAATACTGTGGAGGATACTGCTTTTTGTTGGCTAAAAGCCTAGATACCAAACTAGCAGCTAAAATGTGCCACCAGTTTTTCCTTGGCTTGCAGGGTTGTGCTGATTTTTAACTTAAAAGTTCATAAGCTAATCTCTCTCTGTAAAACCCTTCTTTTCCAACCACATCCACCCAAGAAAAAATAGATACTGAGGCGTATACAGCATGAGAGACAGCATCTTCTAAGGAGAGTTTCTGAGACGTGTCCTAGCAGCAAATTGGGCACTTTGGGAGCCTGCAAACCTTCTCGGGCCCTTGGGCAATCATTTAGGGTGCTGAGGTAGAAAACACAAGCCTTTTGGGTAGGCACCAATACGCCAAGGTAGGGAAGGAGGGCAGGAAGGAGAACTGGCTGGTGGAACAGGAGAGGTGAGCTGATGCTAAGCTGAAGACACCTATCCTGATGTTTTTCCAGGTGTCTTCTTTCATGGCCCAAGCACAGGCAGAGCAGGGGCCAGAAGTCTGAAAAGATGATGGACACCTTGAGGAGGGAGAGAGAGACTCTGTTCCCCTCTAGGCCCAGGAGAGCACTTAACTAATGCCTCTCTAGAATAAAAACAAAACCAACCAAAAAACCACCTACAGACTCCTCACTTTCCCTCACAGGCTGTTTCCCATTATTTAAATCATGTCTTTGCTGCCTTCACTCTGCATATGAGCTAATTGTTTCCTTCACATAATCGTGCGGTTTATTGGTTATACGACAGGGTTGATTGAATTTTGGCTGTCATCAGCTATTTTAAAGTCCTCCTGTTCTGGGTTATGTAACTTTTGGTTACTAGCTTTAAAAAAAGAAAATTAACTATAATATATAGCAGCTGTCTTGTCCCAAGCCTGTGCCCAGCGCCTTGCATTCCTCATCTCATTTAAAGAAGTAACTACAAAGCCACCTCAGCCTTCGGCTAAACTATGTACCTTTCACTCTTACCACAACTAAATGGAGAGCACAGCAGTGGAGGACATGACTAGGCACATAGGTTCAAATCTTAGCTCTGCCACCTACTAGCTGTGTGATCTTAGGGATGCTTCTTAGCCTTTCTGAATTTCTCTTTTCTCACCTGTAGAATGAGACTAATCAAACCTATTCAGAGGCTATTTTTGAAGATTAAGTATGTCTGTAAAACACTGTGTGCTTAATGCATAGAAGTACTCAATATACAGTAACTATAATGAAAGAAAGTGGCTTCACTACATTTATCAAAATGGTATAAGAAAGCTCAGAGTGTGTTTTTCTGTTTATAGGAAATCTAGGTTTTACGTTACTCACAACTGAACTCTCAGGACCACAGTCAATAGTCCAAATACAAGGCCAGCTAGTAAACCAAGATCCAGCCCCAGAATGATGGACACTATACACGTAAACACCCAGATAACCTACGGAAAAAATAGAAATGAAAATAATTATATTAATGTATCAGGTACCATCATGTGATAACTACCTATAAAAATAAGATCAATTATCCACAAACAAATTACAGTTGTTTTTTTTTTTTTCTTTTGAGACAGGGTCACACTCTGTTGCCCAGGCTAGAGTGCAATGTCACCATCATAGCTCACTGCAGCCTCCATCTTCTGGGCTCAAGTGATCCTCCTGCCTCACCCTCCCAAGTAGCTGGGACTACCCACAGCTACACACCACCACACCTGGCTAACTTTTAATTTTTTATTTGTAGTAGAGACAAGGTCTCACTGTGTTACTCAGGCTGGTCTCAAATTCCTGAGCTCAAGTGACCCTTCTGCCTACCAAAGTGCTGGGATTACAGGCGTGAGCCACTGTGCCTGCCCAAATCACAGCTTTTTAAAAATATTGTGACTTCATTCATTTTATATTTAAGTGGCTGTAGAAACTGGGCTTCTCAATTAAGACCAACTGTCCCATTTTATTTATTTCTAACCTTTTGAATAGCTAATATATTTGCATGGTTCAGAAGGGAATTATTAAAAAGGGGAAAACTCTCGCTCACAACCCTCCCCCTTCTCCACCCATTCCCAACTTCCCTCCCTGCTTGTATCCACTTTTATTTCTGCCTGTGTCTGTGCTTTTCCCCAGCATTTCTATTCTGGTCTCTTTTTCACTTAACGATTTGTCTTGGAAAATTTTCCATATCAATATGTAGGAAGTCTTCTCATTCTTTTTATGGTTTAAATTAGAGAGGAACTCTGAAGGATTTAACTTCTGATTTTTAGTTTCTCAGAATAGTTGTGAAGGTTATGTTAGTCAGAGTTAAAGTCAGCATGGGTTTTTACATTTCGTATTTTGTTTTTACATTGTTTTATATGTTGTTTGTCCTTCTAAACTAGGGCGTTTAAACATTTTTTTTTTTTTTTTTTTTTTTTTGCTTTTTGCGTTTAGAAGGCCAAAGGTGTATGAATGAGCCTCATATGGGACTCTTGCCGGAAATTGACCTTCCCAGAGATACAGGATCTTCACAAAGTGCAGTTCACATGGAAGACTTCATGGCTTTGATTTATCCACACAATTCTAATTTCTCCTCTGGAGTTCCCAAAGTGCGAGTGAGACTTAGGGGATAGGGGGAATATAGTGATATGGCAGGAAGCATATAAGAACCAAATCTTATTTCAGATAAAAAGGGGTGGTAGGTGACTTACAGCATCAATCTTATTCTGCCTCCACAGACGAGGAATGTCACACACCTGCATAAACATCCCTTTCAGGTTGGCAATCACAACAGCTGCTAAGACCGACTGCCAAGAGAGACAGAGAAGGCTGTGTTATTCAGGGAATGGTTTTCCATGTGATGATTGTTAAATCTCCTCTTATTTATCTGGTAGCAGAGTAGTGAAGGGAAATTACGCAATCGGTATGCTGAGAAGCAGGGTTATACCTTCTGCAAGGGTTCCAGAAGCTTCCCCAGGGCAAGAATAGCGATCATCACAATCCCAGCAGAGATGATGCCAGCAACCTGGAAGACACACACCTCCCATGAAAAGGATTCGTTCTTCTCCCTTGTGTCTTCCAGCTCACTGAATGTGTGTATGAGACAGCCTGTTCACAGACACACTTCATACTTCCCTGCCTCCCCCTTCTGCTCAATACTGGAGAGAAAAGTGAGAGTTATTTGCTCAAACTACAAAACTGAACAAAAATGCTATCTATATATGCTATGGCAGAGAAGTTAAAGAAAATATGGAAGCTGATCCCGTGAAATTAAAGCCAGTTTGACAGGGATTTTATTTAGAGATAGTACACAGCTGCGGTTTCGGCGTTTATTCAGGCCAACCTTCTAGTTATTTGCCATGGCAGGAAACATGGACCAACCCCCCTTTCCCAACAACAGAGATCATTGTCATATTCTTGGGAAATAAATTCTCATGGCACATAGCTGATTCTTCTGCATTATTGAAGCTGCAGCTATAATAGCAACTCTGATAACACTTCATACTTGTAGCACATGGTCTCATTAAAGTCTCAGAGAAAATAAATTTACTCATCCTATTGCAAATTCAAAATGCCACATTGGCACATTGAGAGATGGGATTGTGTCTCCTGCTTCCTGGCACAGTTGAATGGAGGGAGGCTCAGAGCTTTGCCCCAAGGCAGCCTGAAACAGTGGCTATGGAGTGACAGGGCAATAGCAGGGGTAAAAGGAAGCTTCAGAAACTTTACCTTCGCTGGCAAAAATAGCTCTCCTAAGATCCATAAATAGGAGAGAGACTGAGGGGATGGGGACTACTCTCTCGTTTGATTAGATGACCAATGAATTGTCTGTTGAGACAGCTGGGGCAGAGCCGAGGTGAAGATTAGAAGCTCTGAAACAAAGAAGAAAAGGAGGCAGAGAACTACAAGCAAAGCAATCAGAGGGGAAGCAACAGGGAAGATTGTGTTGAGCACAAGTACTGCCTAGTGCAAGAGGTCTGAGTTACAGGAGACAGACACAGCAAATATAAACAGAAAATTAGAAAGCATTCGCTCCACCTGGCAAATTGATCTGGAAAATTAATCTAAACATATTTAGATTATAGTTGGATCAGCCTGAGGCAATATGATGTGTACGAGGTACTAAAAAGTGTGCTTCGTATGTCCAGCTGCCTTTTCTATGCTCTTCCTATCCCCACCCTAGATTCCCAGTTCCCTGGTGCTCTTCCCCTTCTCCTAAGCAGAGAAGCTGATATGCTCCTTCCCTCCCTTCTCTTCGCTTTCCTTCATATCCCTTCCCTTCCTCTCCCTTCGCCTTCCTTCCATTTTCTTCTTTCCTTCCTTCCCTTATTCCTCCCTTCCTTCCTTGCATGCAATTACTCAACCAGTATTTACTGAGCCACTTGGGTCTCACTGTGGATGTGGAGCTCTGTAAACTGGAGAAAGATATGGAGATTTGGGGACAAGAACCACAGTCAGCTGCCAAACTCATGTCAGGAGGGTGACCACCTACTTGCCAAGTATATGTCATAATTAGTCGCCAATGATGGGAGGCCAAGGCTAATTTTGGCCACTATATTAAAATCGGTGAGTGATCAATTATTTGTACTTACTTGATAAGGCTTGATTGTGAGAAACTCTGTAGACTTTATATCTACAAGCAGATTCAGTTACTAAAAAATTATTCTGTTAAGGGAGGGGGTAATCAGAGCTAAAGAGTGGCTTGTAATCAGAATTACTTTTCCGTGAGTCAGTAGAAGTCAGATGGGGGTGAGGGAAAGAAAAGGTTCCAATGTTTAATTCTTCTACAATCTGTAGATGTGCTAAAAACAGTTCATGTCCACCAATACTCATTCTTCCATTCATTCATTCAGCAAATATATGCCAGGTGCTTCTTATGTGCCAGGCACAATATATGTATCATAGATGCTAAGATGCTATTCTTACCTAAAGGAGTGAAACAATGAGCATTTACAAGTATGTGCTAAGACTTTACATTTTCTTAGTTAATCCTCACACTATCCCTATGAGAGGGATGCAATTCTCATTTCCATTTTGTAGATGCTGAAACCAAAGTTCCAATATAAGAGAAAACACAAGAAGCCACATAAGAGAAGCCCTGCCAGTTTATTTGTCCATCAGTCCCTGGATTTCAGTTCAGGCACTTAGACTTTTAACCTCAGAATTTAGTATACATTTCAATAATTAAATATCAAGCCATTTCTTCACTCGTTTCATTCTTCAATGCTGAAATCCTGGCATCCTTCATTCCTAAATATAATACATGCCAGTATGTGGCAGGGGGTATTAGCTTACCAGAACACCATTATCCCCCAAACCCTCTGCCAAGGAGGTAACTTTACATGGGCGTTCTTACTGGGACTGCCAGCCCAGGCCTCATTTGAGCCTGGAGGTAACATCAGGAGAATGGACATCAGCAGTTTGAGATGTGCCTGCACCCGCTGAAGACCATGTGCTCTGGAGAGCTTGGCAATGCTCCGTCTCAAATGAAAGCAGCAGAAGCTCCTACTGCTGACAGCTGCAGCCTGAAATGGGCACAGCTTTGGAAATTGGCTCTGACCTCTTCCCCTTGACCACAGATCTCTGGCTATGCCTCCGGATATGAGCTGTATTATTTTACCTGCTCCCTCAGAGCTGGAAATATTTGCAACAAAAAACAAATTAAGAAAAGTTCTGAAAATAAAAATTTTTGTTGAAAAGCAGCCCCAAAACTGGAAGAGGCCAATTCTTCCAAGTCTGTCACAAGATCCATTATAAATAGGAAAGGAGCATCACATGTATATTGGGGACAATTAAAGCTCTCCCTGGGCAAGTCACTGTTAGAGTCATTCGTTTTTTCAGTTATTCTCATATATATATGAGGCATCCCCCACCACACCTGGCTAATTTTTACATTTTTAGTAGAGAAGGGGTTTCACCATGTGGCCAGGTTAGTCTCAAACTCCTGACCTCAATGGATCCACCCACCTCAGCCTCCCAAAGTGCTGGGATTACAAGCATGAGCCACGGTGCCCAACTTACATTTATTTTTTAAGCGTCCCTGCCTTAATAAAACCCATTTGAAGACTGTGTGTGTGTGCGTGTGTGTGTGTGTGTGTATGTTTATTGCACTATGTAGTTTGTTTGTTGTTCTTTGTAGTCTCAATGTACTTCTTACTCCTAAATAATAGTTCTTTTGTGTTGGGAAGATAAGGCCCTCAAGGCACAAGAAACAGAAGCACAATTCCTGAGTCTGTCCCTTGTGGCCATCTGCTTGGTGTGGTCTCTTCAATTGTGTCCTGCTGGAAAGAGTGGCCTTTGAGCATGGCTCCTGAGCTTTCTGAATGCTGAAGGAGGGATTATCCAGAGATTAACTAGGATGCTGGCTTTTTGGCCACCTTGTAAAGGCAACAACTGCAAACCACATTTAAAAGATAAGATTAAACCCACATGCAGAACTTCAAGAACATGAATCTTACTCAGGAAGAAATGCCAAAAATGTTACAACAAAAATATTCTTGGCTAGCAAGCTGTTGTTCTGTTGGACCAAGAGCCCTGGAGGAAGTTCCTGATCCTTGTAAAGGAAATGTGAATAGAGCTTTTCACTTTCCTGAAAATAGAGTAACTCCTAAAGCCAGGAAGCATTTTTACTAGGCCATCTGTCTCCCCAGGTAACAAATTAACAAAAATCAGCATCCTTCATTACTGATTCCTTGTCAGTTGTTATTGACCATGGAGAAGCAGGTAAGTGTAGCTACAAGCCCGGTGAGCACTGACACAAATAGATTTGAGAATCGCTGTATCAGAAAACCATACATGTCGTTTTGTTAAGAGATTTTAGGTGAGGGAGTGGAACAAAAGGAATAGGCCTGAGGTGAATCTGATTAGGAAGTACAAGTCTGAAAGGTGAATTGTCCTGCTAAGCTCTGTGCCAGCCTTCCTCGGTTGCCATGACTCGGCTTGTTTTCTGAGATGGATATCACAAGGCTGTTGCTCCTACCTGTGTCTTTCCTCCAGTGCTCTCCTGGACAGCCGTGCGGGACAGAGCAGTGGTGGCCACAAAACAAGAGAAGAATCCTGAGAAGATGTTGCTGATCCCAAAGGCAATGAATTCCTAAGGGAGAGACTGGATGACAACGATCCTACAAATTGAATCTTTGCAAGACCTTCGCTGAGTATTTCAGGAAGTACATTAAGAACGAAAACTCCCATGCCCACCCTGCCTGGTGGTCCAGTTTAATTTTTACCATGATAGGTACTTGAGGTCCTTGTACGACATCAGGAGTTTGGACTCCATACCATCCAAGAGCGGTGCTCTCGATCATTTTTAAAGTTGACAAGAAATAGCATCTGATCGTTTGCTAAGCTTTTTCACTGCCTAGTGAATGGAATGTCTGCAGCTCTCACATAAGTGTTTTTCTGTGGCTGAATATTCGCTATGAAGCATATTACGACTAGCAGTGCTGTTATTCTGCTTGATTACTAACCATTTAACTGCTGTCATTGCCATACTGTATCTCCAGAAACGTATAGATACAGAACTTGCAAATTTGCAAGCAGTGTGAAATCAGCTTACCTGGCAATGTCTCACATACCTACAAAAATTGCCTGTATATATTAACTGCACAGTGAACCACCTCAATTTAAAGTGGTCACAACTATTATTAATGTTTGTTGCACTACTTTGTCACATTATAACTGCCATTAAAAATAATTGCCAAGAGGTACTGGGTTACATGAAGAATTCTCTTTCTGACCTAATATGTTCACTTTGAATGTTATTTATGACCTGACTGAATTAGCTCTTTTAAAATTAGTGTTATTTCAACTTATTTCTTAAAAAAGCAAAGTGATGCAGTGTGTCTATTCCAAAATAATTTCTAATTAGCAAACACGAGAGGAAAACCAACCCAATAAGGTCTGGTGAAAAAATCCAACCCCTTCTTTAACTGACAGCAAAAATCTTTTCCATTTATGTTTTTTTCCTGTTTCCAGCCCTATAAAACCAGTTCAGCAAAAGGGCACCCATACCTGGTTCCCATCGATGGCATAATCATACTTGGTGGCATATACTTTTCCTACTGACACTGCGATAGCATAAGCCACCACAGCGATGGAAAATGATGCAGCCAGCATCTCCGAGAACAGGCTCACAGGTGGAAGTGCAGGAGGCAAAAACCTAGTGAGTTTTTAAATGAAAAATGCTGTGAAGATTTGACCACTATTCTTTTTCCCCATCTCATCAAATGCTATATCCACTCAGTCACATATTAGATATGAAAGTACTTGATCCAAAAGAACAAAAAGCACTTGAAATGCATACATGGTAGTAGCAGCTTTTATAATGTTTAATCAGAAGTTGGTGTTATCTCACTGGCTGATTTCTCTGTCCTCTATTTTCGAGCCTACCCATGCTGCCTCTTCTATATCTCTCACATGAATAAATCTGCTGTTACTGATTCTTTAATATCATACAGCCCCATCCATGTCATTTCACATGTTAGTGTTTCTCCTTCCACAATTCCATCTTAAAGATCTTTGAATTTAAAAGATATTTTAGCCATAATATGAGATTTACTGTGTATGAAGAGGTATCAGGTCTATTAAAGAAACAAAGAATGTATGATGCTAAAAGAGCTCAGTGGAAAATCTTTTTTTGAGAGCTATGACATTTAAAATCTTCTTAAGGCAAAAAAGATTAAATTAATGTAATTATCACAATGCTCCACAGTGACTAAAATATCTCAATGATTGTGGAGTCCAATGACTATTGTTTGACAAAACCAGAGCTACCCTACAAACCGTATAAAAAAAATTAACCTGCAGGTTACATCATGAGGTTGTCTCAAATATGAAAATTTGGGACATGGACCTATGTCTTGATGACTCTCCATATGGTGTAATTCCAGAGGCCCCCAGTCATGAAATGTCTCCCCGACCTACCTCACTTATGCCTAAAGTTTCTTTAATAAGGGCACTACATTTTCCCGTATAATTAGAGAAGAGTGGTAAAAATAAAATAGAAATAAAGTTCTTAGAGAAAACCATAGAGAAAGTTAAACCTAGCAAGCATCCTAGGTATTGTTGAATCCACCTCTCTTGTTTTGTTGATAAAGGAACTTAGACTTGGAAACGTGAAGTGATTTGCTTGAGGTCAGTTAGTGGGTCCAGGTCTAAATGTTAGATATTAGATGATTTCCTACCTAATAAGATCTGTGTGGTTCTCTGCCCTTGCAGCCTTACTCTCCCTACCAGTGAGGTCAATTTTCAGACTCCTTTTCTCCTTATATCCCATCCTACCCCACAAGGAGACTCTGGAATGAACCCCATCTATAGACGGACAGGATGTTGGAAACCCTGATCCAACAGTTGGGTGACTCAGCATCACATCACCTGCTAGTTGGGATGTGACTTGGGACCACACTTCTCAAAACAGGCTTGTGACTTGCTCCTGAGACCCAGTCAACCCTACTTCAGGTCACTTGGACTTGTCAGAGTAACTTTCCAGTTTCACATACAGTTTAGTTTTGATAGCAGCCTAATGCACACTGCCTGCCTGGCTGCCTAGTTCTCCAAATATAACCTGATCCTTGATTATCCAGGGTTGCAAAGTGTAAAGTGCAAAGACTTAAGTCAAAGGACCAGAATCACTCTCAAATGACTTTGGGCATGTTATTTAACCCACCACGTCCCAGTTTCCTCAGCTGCCAAATGGGGACTGTATACTCTTCTCATAAGATTCAATGAGGAATCACCTGTGTAAGTAATTAGTGTCTACACATATAGTAGGTTCTCGGTATATATTGAGAGAACCTAAGTCTGTCATACTCCTGCCACTCATGTCTGCTGTCTTGCTGAACCCTAAGTGTGCCAATTATTTGCCCCAAACCAATTGAAGTCCCAAACCAATTTGCCCCCAAACCAATTGAAGTCCCGTCTGGATATCTTATAATGACCTGTAAGTAAACCTTTTTTCCTTGCCCTTGCCCTCCTTCTGTGGACATAACTCTCCAAATTTTTTGCTCAGTGGGCCTGTTTGGCCCCAGCCAAGCATGTCAGGCCTGATCATAAGACATCACTACCAAGAGCCCAAGGGGAGTGAGCATGTGAACACACACTTATCTGAAAATATGAAGACTAGGAGAAGTGAACCCTGAAGGGCCCAAAATTCCACAAATAGGCCAGTGTCCTAAACAGAATACCAAACAGAATACCACAATACTTCAGACTGGGTCTGAACACTTAGCAAATGCACCACCACTCCAGCTAGAGGAGAAGAGTAGCCCTCAGAAAGCAGCCAGGAGGAAACCCCTGCGGTTTTGTTGACTTTGCCCCTGCGCTACACTTTCAAGTACAACTGCAAAGCACATACTTTAAAAACAACAGTAGGCCTGAGTTCCCCAAATCAACTAATGGAACCCAGATTGATGGGACAGGGCACATTCTGTGGGCCACCTATAACCTGATACATGATAGGAAACCTGACAAAAGGGGTCTGTAACAGTGCCTGTAATCCCACCACTTTGGGAGGCCGAGGCAGGTGGATCACCTGAGGTCAGGAGTTTGAGACCAGCCTGGCCAACATAGTGAAACCCCTTCTCTACTAAAAACTAGCCAGGCATGGTAGTGTGCACCTGTAGTCCCAGCTACTCAGGAGGCTGAGGCAGGAGAATCACTTGAACCTGGGAGGCAGAGGTTGCAGTGAGCTGAGACCATGCCACTGCATACCATGCTGGGTGACAGAGTGAGACTCTGTTTCAGGAAAGGAAGAGAAAGAAAGAAAGCAAGAAAGGAAGAAAGGAGAGAGAAAGAAAGAGGAAGGAAGGAAGGAAGAAAGGAAAGGGAAGGGAAGGGAAAGGAAGTGAAGGGAAGGGAGGGAAGGAAGGGAATGAAAGAAAGAAAGAGTAATAAACATGACAACAAGAGGACCTCTGGAACTGACGAGGACAGGAGGCAAGATAGTGAATAGGGACTAAAATTTAGAGGACAGAGTCATCAAACTTGTTATGGATTTACACACACACACACACACACACACACACACCCCCCACAGAGATCATGCCACTGCATTCCAGGCTGGGTGACAGAGTGAGACTCTGTTAAAGAAAAGAAAAAAGAGAGTAACAAACATGACTACAAGGGGACCTGTGGAACTGGCAAGGACAGGAGGCAAGAGAGTGAATAGGGATTAAAATTTAGAGGACAGAATCTTGTTATGGGTTTACACATACACACACATGCGCACACACACACACACACACACACACAACACTATAACAGAAGAGGTAAAAGAGAAGCCTAGGGCAGGATGAGTAAGGAACTGGACAGATTACGAGTTGCAGATAAGGACCAGTTGCATGAGAAGAGAGACACATGACTGGCCCTCATAGTGTCTGCTGGTTAAGAAAGCACCCAGGATGAGAGAATGAGTGAATCCTAGTGGGACGCTTAGACGCCGACTGGACAAGGAAAAGTTGTGTGTTTCTACCAGGAAAGGGAGTGGAGGGAAGGGCATGGAGCCACTGTTTTTGGCTGTCCAATGGGGCATTGTTATTGGGGACAGAGTGATCCTAACATATGGTCCCGACCCTCAATAGGATAAAGGGAGCTACCAGCAGCAGCCTTAATGGAGGATTGAAGCAGGGAGGAGATCAAAAGGGGGCATATCACAATCTCTCTGTCCCTCTTCCTTTCACTGTGCTCACCTCAGGGCCACTTTAATACTCTGCTTGCTCTTTTCCAATCTCTCCACCCCACCCTTTCCTTTTCAGGTTTGTTAATATTGTCAGAATTGCTTCTGTGCTACCAAGTGAGATCAGATAACCAAGGCCTTTGTTGGGGCTTGTTTATAATGACATAGGCTTGGGTATTTTATTCCTTCAACGAGTGTTTTCTGAGAGCTTACTGTGAGATGAACTCTGTGCTCTGGGACAGAGCTGAACAACACAAATGGGGTCACTGCCCTCGTGGAGGAGCTTAAAGTCCCTGGGGCCAGGCAGGTTAGATTAGCTGACCAAGCTGACCAGGTGGTCTGTCAAAGGATTCAGCTTCATTAAACTCAAGGGCGAGAGGCTAGAAATCTGTTCTCAGGAGGAGTGCACAGGAAGGCTCTGCAGAGGACCTGGAGGGATAATTTAGGGCAGAAGAAATGAGTTCCCCAAACCAACTAATGGAACACGGATGGATGGGACAGGGCCTGCTCTGTGGACCACCTATAACTTGATACATCCTAGGAAGCCTGACAAAAGAGATCTGTAAAGTATCTTTTTCTGTAATTGTTTCTAACTAATGAAATCATCTGTTAGATCAGATTTGTTGATCCTCTCTTAAAGAGTTTCTCCAGTTTCCTTGAGGGCAAGAATCACTTGAGGCACTTTTGAAAAATATTAATTCCTGAGCCCATCCTCTGGAAAGCCTGATTCAATAGGTTTCGGGTGGGAACCAGGAATCCGTGTGAAAAAGGATCCCATGTGATTCTTACAAAAAGGTAAGTTTGAGAAACACTATAATGGATAGCATGTAAATTAAGTCCCATGTAGCCTGTGCTTTTTCAAATAGTTTGGAACAGGTATTAGAAGAAATTATAAGATTCATCAAATGGGAATACAGCAGTTCCCTGTAGAATAAGCTCTGGGAATAAGCTTGCCTGAGGAAGTTTCTACTAAGAGCATGGAAAACAAACACTGGTACCAAACAGTGGCTCCGTGCCCTTCCCTTCCCTCCACTCCCTTTCCTGGTAGAAACACTGGTACCAAACTCTTCTAGTCTTAGGGAAAACTAGTACTTCTTGATTAACAGCAAGTCTAGTCTTAAATGTTATGAGTGAATGTTACAAATATAATAAACATCTAGGCTTCCTTTGTAACCCCATATAAGAAAATTATGGTATAGGGGATCTTGTCTACTCTTTGTTTCATGAGAGATCTCACTGGTGTTTTACAACGAGTTGAGGCTTCAGCTGTTTTCATTATCCTTGTCTTACATAGGAGAATCTCCTCAAGTCACAAAACTGGAAGGTGACAAAGATGAATGAAGGACCTTGGTCTTTTACTCTTCTAATTCACCAAACTACCAAATGTTTCTAAAACTTCCCTTGAAGATAATGCATTTACTTATAGGTAGGAGGGATATAATTATTATCTAAAATTGATTAAACTAAATGGTAGAGAGTTTAGGCCAGATGTCCCTGATTCCTTAAGCAGATTGTTCACAGTGCAATAGATGTTACTAAGAAATGATTCTATTTATATTATATTATAATGTTATGTATAAGTTTAAATCAGGAGTCTGGTGTTAACTGTACATGTTTGCCATGTTTTAAGAAAATGAAGAAAAAAGGGCATATGGGGCTGCTTTTAAACAAATGGCTTGATGTTTATCTACAAACATACTGTTTGTCTTATGGTTGTTTCTTCAAGGTCACACACAAATAGGACTATTGAAGGAGCATCAGTGAAATGAAGCTTGTAATAAAAGGTTTCATTTAAATAAAAAGGACTGACTTACTGACTTAATGTATTAGTACTATCTAAGAGGAACACCACACTCACCCCCTTGGGATGGATTTAACAATGCCAGCATTGTAATTTTTTTCCAGGTTGGCTCCATATGAAATGGCAGTAGCAATTATCGTCTAAAATAAAACAAAAGATGTTAAAAACTCAATTGGTTTTAATAATTCCTTGCTTGTCAACCAAATAATGCTGAACTTTCTAACTACATATTCTACTTACCACAATTACTTCTATAGGAATAGGGACTGGGATTTTGTGTCTAAACCGATCGTTTAATTCCTTAACTGCCATACAGACGACAATGGTGAGTAATCCAGCAATGAAATCAGCAAGATTGGTATCACCAATATTTTGAAAAATTTCAACCAGCGTCTATAAAAAGAAAATAATTTTATATACTTCCTGCTGCTACACACACACACACACACACACACACACACAACCAATTTTCATATGAATCTTCCCACATGAAAAACCATGATATCAGAGTCAAACAACACTCAAAAGTTTCAGTAAAATGATAAAAATGTGTTGGTTGATACGGAGACCATTACATACATATAATTGCTGCAATATATGTATACACCAAGTTTTTTATGATCGTTTACTTGGGAAGGAAAAACTGGATGATTTCTACATTCTTATTTTTGCTTCTGTGTATTTTTTATGATAATAATAAAGATGTCTTACGAGAAAAACATGTCATTATAAACATATTACCTTTTACTTGCAGAAAAGCTTTACAAGTTTGTATCTTAAAATGGGCTTCTAGGTGCTATCAAGTAGACTGATTTTTACTATGGTGATATAGCATTGAAACTAAAGGCTGATACACCTGAAACTCCCAGTTGATCCGTTGGTTGGTTTGTGTGTGTGTGTGCATGTGTGTGTGTTTTCTTTCTTTCTATCTTCCTTTTGTCACAATTAGCCAGTATTTTAGGTAAAGTTCTTTCCTAAACCTGAATGATACAGATAATAACCAAAAATAACAAAAAATCCTAAAATACTTCATATGTGGATATAGGTAGACTGATTCATTCTTTATGGCAAAGAAAAGCTATTGAATTGACATACAGGCCAAGCATAAATTTTTGGAAATAAATTTGGTACTTAATTTTATGTATCCAACTTGAACTAAGATAACACTAAAATTTTTTTTGAGCTCTGTTGCCCAGGCTGGAGTACAGTGGCCTCGAACTCCTGAGCTCAAGCAACCTTCCACGTCACCCTCCAGAGTAGCTGGGGCTACAGGCAGGCATCTATATTTATTTTCTTTATTGTAGAGACTACAATAAATAGGCCATTTTATTTTCGTAGCGATCTGGGTGGGGGGCGGGGGTGGGTGGGCGGTATCTCACTTTGTTGCCCAGACTGGTCTCGAACTCCTGGCCTTAAGAAATCCTCCTGCCCAGCCTCTCAAAGTGTTGGGGTTACAGGCATGAGCTACCACAGCTGGCCAAAAAAAAAAATCTTTAAGTAGACAGATGAATCAATTCAAGAAAAACTAGTTTTGTTTTGTAAATAGGAGACTTCTGGGAATCGAGGGTGTTTTCAAGGAAATTAGCAAGGAAGAATCCCAGGGAAGAACACTAATATCTTTGTCATATTAACCTCAGTCCTATAGAAGGCATTATTAAAGAGGGTATCTTTGAGACAGTTCTTTGAGACAGTCTCCCAGTGAAGAAAACTTTTCTTTAAATGAGCTTTTATATAGACATATTTTATAGGAAGATAAAAGAATGGAGCATCTTATAGTTTATCACATGTATTTTACTTATTTTCACAGATAAACTACTTTTAAAATAATTATAATGATAATTTGATGACAATTATGTATGAACTGAATGAACTTTAAGTACTTAATGAACCTTAAGTAATCTAGGAGTCACTTTGCCAGCAACCTCAACTCTCTGGAACACAATCAAGAAGAGCAAAGGAATGGGGGAGAAGTTATTATGCAAGCAGAATACCTCCCACCAAGCCCTTGGACTAGAGTCTGGGCATTTAACTTGTAGGAAGACTCTTGAACTTTCACTCCAAGGGTACTTTTGCTCTCACTTGAAACCCGGTACTAACAAATTCACTTTGTCTGCTTTTCAGAGTCACTGAAAATTGCTAAAGGCAGATACACTGACAGAAACAAGATGATGCAGGGGACAGCAGAGTGAAAAAGAAAATGGGATAACTACCTCCAGCAGACACAATAACAAGAACTTAGGGCATTTAACACAGGAGCAAACAGCCCTACCTACCCCAGAGGCTTGAAAGTTATCATTGCGGTTTGGTCCTTTACATAATCAGTTTTCTGATGGATGACCCTGATTAATTCATGAGCTAGGCATCACATTTTGATGAATTGTCTATTCATTAAAAGTGTACTTTTCAACTGAAGATGCAAAAATTGAAACTTGAAAAACAAAATATTTGGAATCGCTATCCAAATCACACAAACATTTTTACCTTACAAAAATAATCACTACAGGATTCCAGTTTAATCCATGAGAATCACTTAGACCTTTGAATAAAAAGTATGTCTGGTGGATTAAAAGTATAACATGAGGTTCAAAAACCAAAATCAGTTTATATTACACAATTGCATCATGCAAGGCATCTGAGTATATAAATAAGTTGCCTACATATTAAGTAATCATTCAGAATCTTTTAAGACAAGCTCTATGATAGAAAGTTTAATCTGTGTAGAAATAAAACTCACCATGTAAACTGAAATAGTCAGATTATACTTAACAACATAGAAATTAGACTCTACAAAAACACTGAACAGTACTTCTAATTTAGTTTACTATTAAAATACCATAAATATGTTAATAGTATGGATACTCATGTGATTCTGTATTTTAGCTTAGTATTCCAAATAATTCAAATTATGATAATGAACTTTTTGGTAATAGATAATATTTTACTGTATTTCCTGCTGTGTTTGGACAATTTTAGGACAATTTCATTTAGCTAACTTCTTTGTTCTTGCCCAGGATTACCTGAGTTTATGAAGCCATAAGAAAAAAATTATGCCCAATAATATGTATGAGAAGATTGATCTGTTTACTATTGGAGTTGAATTTATTTTTGTTTATTTTATCTCCAAGAATATCACAAACCCTTCACAACCACCTTTTGCTGTCAGGCATTTCCTTCCATATCTTTTGTGTATACATGTATAGATCAATTCTTAAAGTGTTACTTTAATATAATGGTATAAATTTTATGTACTGAAATAGGTACAAAGCAACAAATCTAATCAAGCTTAGTGGTGGCTTGCAAAGCTCTCACCCTTGTCTACTGAGACAAACCATTCAAACTGAATGGTGGGAAATCAACCCCTATGTGGACTGGGATTTACTTAGATAACTGAGTAGCTGCATAGTAGTATCAAGGATATTAACTAATTCTAAATTGCTGCCAATACCCTGTCATTCTCCCTTCTACCTCATACATCCAGTATCTCTGGCATTTGTAAATTAACTTATTTCTTTTTCTCCTAATATTTCCTCCTCTATTTCTTTTCATTCGTTATTTCTAGTTGTCAGTGCCTCTTTGGGGGAGAGGGCAGGACAAACCAAAGTGCAACCTTAGAACAAAGATTAGTTAACATTTCAGGTAAAGTATTTTACAACAATCTTACAGTCTTTTCTGGGAGAGTCCTCTACTACTCTGCATTTATTGAAGGATTCTTTCATGTATAATTGCAATGGTAATATCATAAGCAAAATTCTCTGTTCAGGGACTAAGCCGCTCACTCAACCCTATGCAATCATTTTCAGACGTGCTGAATCTTTTTTTTTTTTTTTCAGAAGAGTAAACTTATATTCACCACCACATAGGGATGATTGAAATACCTTCTCCAACTTGGCTGGCCTGTAAGGAGTTTCTTGCAAAATTCTATGCTGTATGCTAAACTGAGACTTCAATAAAAATATTCAACAGGAAATAAGTTACATAATGACTGCACTTGGTTTAAAAACTATTTTTGATCTTGGTCTAGTGTTTCATGGTCACTTTTGTCCCTGTCAAAGTGAAATCATTTGCAGAAAGTTTCTTCTTAAACATAATCCTATGAGAGCAGAAGAACTATTTCTCCTGTTCTGCAAGGGTCCTACAATGGCCATGGACCCAGGTCAACGATTAGTTTGGACCTCCTGTGATCTGTGTAGATGAAGGCCTAGCAATGTTTGCCTAATGAGGTGAGTATACTCAGTAAGAGATGTCTTGGTAGGTTAAGGAGTCACTGGGTTTGTATAGGGAGTGAACAGTGCCTGGCACATGGTAAGTATTAAATATATGTGTATTGAATAGATAAACTGAATGAATGAGAATGAAGGAATAAATGAATGAACATTTGATGAAGAAAATGTAAAAGTAAGTAAAAAGCAAGATGTGCCAGGGGCTGCAAAAGTTACAGAGCCTGTCCAAATAAGGCAGTCAGAGGTCTCAAAAAGAACTAAGGATTGGCCAGGTGCAGTGGCTCACACCTATAATCCCAACACATTAGGAAGCTGCAGTAAGAGGATTGCTTGAGGCCAGGGGTTCAAGACCAGCCTGGGTGACATTGCAAAACCCCTGTCTCTACCAAAATAAAATCTTAAAATTTTTAATTTTAATTTTAAAATATGGGCTGTACATGGTGGCTCACTCCTGTAATCCTGGAACTTTGGGAGGCCAAGGTGAGAGGATCACTTGAGCTCAGGAGTTCGAGACTAACCTGGGCAACATAGCGAGATATTGCCTCTACTAAAATTCAATAAAGAAAAAGAAAATTAGCCAGGTGTGGTAGTGCATTCCTGTAGTTCCAGCTACTCCGGAGGCTGAGTGGAAGAATTGCTTGACACAGGGAGATGGAGGTTGCAGTGAGCTATGACTGTGCTACTGTACTCTAGCCCAGGCAATGGGGCAAGACCCTGTTTCAAAAAAAAAAAAAAATTTTAAATAGAAAACTGAGGATTTGACAGGAAAAATATATCAAGAATGACCCATATAATGCTGAATCAAAAACTTTTGCTAATGTCTTCTAATAGGCTGGGTCCCGAGGAAATGAACGGCGAACTTCATGGGGTCTATTCATCTGTGATAATAATAATAATAAACTCATTTCTTACTATGTGCCAGATATTGTGCTAAGTGCCTTGCACATATTTTCTTTCTCAATCCTCACAGCTCTAAGAGGTAGTTACTATTACGACTCCCATTTTACAATTGAGGACACTGAGGCTTAGGGAGGTTGAGTATAAATATCACAGGTAGTGGGTGGAGAACCAAGATGCCAACTCAAGTCTGTTGAAGTTCAAAGTCCGTGATCTTTTTTGTTTATTTTTGGTTTTTTGTTTGTTGTTGCTGTTATTGTTGTTTGAGACGGGGTCTCACTCCCATCACCCAGGCTGGAAGGCAGTGGCATGATCTCGGCTCACTGCAGTCTCAACTTCCTGAGCTCAGGTGATCCTCTCACCTCAGCCTCTCAAGTAGCTGGGACTACAGGTGCGTGCCACCATGCATGGCTAATTTTTTTGTATTTTTAGTAGGGACAACGTTTTGTCATGCTGCCCAAGCTGATCTCCAACTCATGGGCTCAAGTGATCCACATGTGTCAGCCTCCCAAACTGCTGGAATCACAGGCATGAGTCACCACATCTGGCCTCATGATCTTCATCACTATGTGATTCTGCCTCCTGTGTCTATTCTCATTGCTTAGAGTGGTACCTGGCCTGTAGTAAGCACTTGGTAATATTTGTTGAATGGATGGAGTGTAATAGTATGGGATTATGGCACTGTTATGAAATTGAGCAATTCCTGACAACCTCACCAATTCTTAGATATGTGTACATGGCCTTACATTGTTTTAGAAGCCAATAGGTGGGACTTTAAAGACTCAAACTCCATTCTTAATGTTGGCACATTGTTTTTGTATGATATCATTCCCCCAAGCTAGGATGACATCATGTTACTATTATCACCATTTTTCAAGCATCAATAACATGCTTTATATAGAACACATTTTTAGATCCAAAACCTTTTTCAAATCTAATTAGTGTGATCTACATCCTGCTTTTGCATTTCTTTTGCATGGTGAATCATCTCTGAATTTAATGTTCCTTTTCATCTATAATTGTTGAGACGTTTACATTATGCATTTTATGGACTCTCATGGTTAGAAAAAGCTTTTAGAGATACATCTCCAATCATTTCATTTCGCCAATAAAAAAGATGCCTTGAAATAATCATTTCAAATAACTCCTTTATTTAGAGTACTTGTTATGTACCAGCCCCTGGGCCAAGTGCTTATCTATTCTTATTTAACAATCCAATGAGGTATATACTATTACTAACTCAATTTTGCAGAGAAGGAAACTGAGGCATGGTGATTTGCTCACATGGCTAGTAGACAGTAGAGCCAGAATTTGAATCAAGGTCCATCCAGTTTTAAACCTGAGCTTTCAATTAGCACCCTAACCCTACATGATGTGTCCAGGGTCACTTACCTGTTAGAGACAAAGCTGAGGCTAGAAATCAAGTCTGTTATATTCCAGAGCAGCCTTTAATTCATTAGACCACTTTCTTTTCATTAATGTTTTTAAGTACAATAGTATTTCTAGAGAAGCAACCAAATGTTTTCAATGGCTCCCAAAGTATTCATAGAGAAATGTGGGGTCTCCAGATTCAAGTTTTGTTTTGTTTTGGTTTTGGTTTTGTTTGAAACAGGTTCTTGCTCTGTTACCCAGGGTGGAGTGCAGTGGGGCAATCACAAATCACTGCAGCCTCAACCTCCGGGGCTCAGGAGATCTTCCCACCTCAACCTCCCAAGTAGCTGAGACTACAAGTGTACACCACTACACCCAGCAAATTTTTGGATTTGGGGATTTTTTTTTTTTTTCTTTAGAGATGACGTCTCACCATATTGCCCAGGCTGGTCTCAAACTCCTGGACTCAAGTGATCTGCCCACCTCAGCCTTCCAAAGTGCTGGGATTACAGGTGCAAGCTACCACGCCCAGCCCAGACTCAAAGAGAGAATGAATACAGTTGTTTCTGGAATGAACAGTGACCCATGCCTGGAGCAAGAAGCAACACTTACATAGATAATGGAGAGAACTCCATTATAGTTTTTGGTTGAAACATTGAGGACAATCTTTAGCTGTGAGACCAGCACTTGGAAGGCAGCAGCTGTTGTGAAGCCACCAACCAAAGGATCTGCCAAGTACCTCACTATGAATCCAATCTGCAAGCCTCCAAATATCAACTAGGATAAGAAAAAGGAAAGAAAAATTAAACGTTTGCCTGAGATAGAAACCAACTCTCTGGAAATATTAAATCAAGCTTAATACCAATGAAAACACTAGTAGCCTACCTATAGCACAAAAATACTTGTAGGAAAAAAATATGAATTTCTTAATGCCTTATCACTCCCCTACCTCCACCACTCTAAACTTTGAAAACGATGCATAATAAAAACCTTGAAGTATTTCTATACATGTACTCAGAAAAGCAAAAATCCATAGCTTATTTCTATGGCTTTCAGTCCTGTGTCTCTGCTCACCAGAACACTTGTTTCTCATTTATGGATTCCCATATACTTCCCTTCTCTCATCCTCAATTGAATCACACATGTTCTTCTGTGCTTTTTTCTGTCTCTGACTTTGATGATAAGTGAGTCTTAATAAGTGGAGTCTTGCTGACTATTTTAGCATCTGACCTAAAACAACGTAATTTATAAAATAATTTTGGGTTCCAGAAAATTACTTTGTTTTGTTTTTAGAAGAATCTTTAAGTCTATATGCTTTTAAAGTTAACTTCAAATAAAAATTACACCAATCTATATTTTACTTGTAAGTTCATTACCTGTATGATTCCAACCAGCAGAGTCAGGGCACTGGCAATCAGGACTCTAGCTGTATCTCTAGTTGCAGTGTCTATCATGGTAGTATTTAACACAGTTCCATTGCTGCTGGATACGAGAAAGTGTTCGTTGGGGGCCATGCTCAGAACAACAGATCCCACCATTAAACTCACCACTGGAAAAGGTCCTGGGGAAAGAAAAGTCTCTAACAATTAATCAGTTATTAATCACAAATGTTCAATGTGTCTACATAGGATTTAAAAGATGTATAAAAGATTTAGCTGTGACTAGGAAAATATTGTTTGTTCATGAAAGAAGCTAAGTCGGACCCAGTGACTCACATCTGTAATCCTAGCACTTTGGGAGACTGAGGTGGGAAGATTGCTTGAGCCCGGGAGTTCCAGACCAGCCTAAGCAACAGAGTAAAACCCCATCTCTACCAAAATAAGACAAAAATTAGCTGGTGGTGCGCGCCTATGGTCTCAGCTACTTGGGAGGCTGAGGTGTGGGGATTGCTTGAGCTGGGGAGGTGGAGGCTGCAGTAAGCTGAGATCACGCCACCACACTCCAGCCTAGGTGACAGAGCCAGATCCTGTCTCAACAACAACAACAAAAAGAAACTAAAAAAGCAGATATCTTGAGGCATTCACGACTCAGAAACAGGCGAGAGAGACATGTAGGTAGATTATTATGATACAACATTCAGGATGCTTTGTGACTATATCAAAAGGTTGTCTAACCTGTCTATGTGTGATCCTCATGTGTATGGGTGGTGGGGACGGGGATGAGAGTTGTCAGGAAAGGCTTTCTGGCAAAGGTGGCACATACATTGAGTGTTTACTTATTCCACCCAACTTTTGTTTCATATAATCTCATTAATTTCCTAAGTGTCCAATGTCCTAATCTCTGTGGATCTGAGTATCTTGATCAATATCACAGGGTCCAAGTTAGGATTAAAAAAAAATAGCAAAGGAGTATGAAGTTTCTCTTTTAGTAAGACAAAACATTTTTTCATATCAAATGTCAATCTGTAAGATTTTATATTTTTAAAAAATATTATTTTTTTCCAGCAACTGCTCCGTTTACTACTGTTATTTTTATCCATGATGATGATGATGATTCTACCCTTTCATCATGGAAGCCTTTATGGTTTTGAGGTCCCAAAACCCAGCCCCAATCACCTGGAATATCTCAATGTATAGAATACCAAAGAGAAAAATCAGCTTCCATGTTCCTCATCCAAGCATTCAACACTAATTGATTCTCCAAGGTGAGGAAGTTCTTTCAATCAGTAACCTCTTTCTGATCTCATTCTCAGGAAATACAACTAAGGACAAAAACATGGGTTGGGGATAAAGTAGATGGTTGCATTTATTTCAAGAGGATCCTTGAGGTAGACATGTCTAGCCAGCAGATGGATGTAGGAGCAAAATTTTCTCTAGTATAAATGTCAAAGTCACAAAATAGCATTAAAACACTCATTTACTAGGACATTCTAACAAACGAGAATTCAAATTTTAGGAAGAGCAGGAAAACTTATTATAAGCCATACCAAGAAAGAAGGCCGAGCTTAGCTTCTAAACTGTTTTGGTAAGATTTTGCCAGTCTTCTAATATTAGTGATTTAAAATAAGTATGCTCTTCAATTAAATCATGAATATGTATTTGATGAACATACTTAGTAATTTCTAAGTTAATCCAGTAAAATGGTAGGTTCAAAGACCTTGTGTCATTTTTACCCTGTCATTTTGACTCCAAAAATGGAGTCAAATTTATCACGTTTTTAAAAACCAAAACATGCTAAAATGTTAAGGTAGGCTGTCATTTTCAGTTTTTCAATTTTTCCTCTTCATTAAAAAAAGTTACTTAACATCATTGAATAGAAAAAGTAGGCAAAACACTAAAATCCCATTTCCCTGAGAACATTAACAAAGATATATTAGGTTGGTGCAAATGTAATTGTGGTTTTCACAATTAAAAGTATAACGGTGAAAACCACAATTACTTTTGCTCCAACATAATAGAGGCATAATGCACTTAATATAGCCAAAACACTTTAAGCATGAGCAAATATAATTGTAAAATATGCTTATAATTACCAACTGAGATATGTCTTGATGTTCCAAAGATAAAGTATGTCAGGATAGGGAAAAAAGCAGAGTAGAGACCATATCCAACAGGAACTGCAGCTAGTAGGGCATATGCCATCCCTGCAAGCACATCCAAAGTGATTACATTCACAAACCAAAGTTAAGGTATGCAGAAAGTCCTCAACTTACAATGGTTCCACTTATGACTTTGACTTTATGATGGTGCAAAAGCAATATGCATTCAGTAGAAGCCATACTTTAAGTAACCATACAACTATTCTCTTTTTCACTTTCAGTACATTACTCAGTAAATTACATGAGATATTCAGTATTTTATTATAAAATAGGCTTGTGTTAGATTATTTTGCCCAACTGTAGGTTATTATAAGTGTTCTGAGCACATTTCAGGTAAGATAGCCTAAGCGATGATGTTCCATAGGTTAGGTGTATTAAGTGCATTTTTGACTTAAAATATGTTCAACTTGCAATGGGTTTATTAGGACAAAACTCATGATAAGCAGAGGAGCATCTGTCTTTCTACTGCACAAAGAAGGGCCTTTACACAGATACTCTCAATTTACAGTTTCAACAGATCAGCCTGGTCTGAGTTGGTCTCCTTATTTTGCATACAGACTTGCTATGCTAGGATGCAGAACAGGATCCAAATCACCTGGAACAATGATTGCATCTACAAACATCACCTGCTCAGATGAATTGACTCAATTGATCAGTAATTCAGTCATCCACTAATCAGATCAGTGGGAAAAAAACACTCAAGTCCATTGTTGATTAAAAACTTGGTCAAGCCCGGTGTTCCACACCTATAATCCCAGTGCTTTGGGAAGCCATAGGCAGGAGCATCAGTTGAGCCCAGGAGTTTGAGACCAGCCTGGAAAACATAGCAAGACTCCATCTCTACAATAAAATGAATGAGCCCGGCATACTGGTTCATGCCTCTAGACCTAGTTATTAAGGAGGCTGAGGTGGGAGGATTGCTTGAGCCCAGGATTTGAGATTACAGTGAGCTATGATCGTGCCACTGCACTCCAGCCTGGGCAACACAGCAAGACCTTGTGTCTAAAAAAGGGAAAAAAAATTGGTCGATTCAGTCCAAAGGCTCAGACCAGTTTTGCACAGAGGCAGTTGTGTCTGAGCTCAGTGTTTCTCTGCATTCTGAGGGACACAGTCATTGTTACCCTGCCCTTTCTCCTTTCTTGGTGGGGGAAGAAAAGTTAGATCTAAAGAAAAAAATATGATAATTATACACAGCAGCAGACAAGACAACACTACCCTAATGAAGTTGACCAACGCCTCCACTAGGCAATGCCAGCAGCCCCCAGACCCATGAATTTCTGGCTATAGAGAAATCAACATTCTAGTTTACAAGAGGGTTAGAAGAGGATAATGACATTCTTTTCCTTGGTTAAATACTTAGACAGTCAGCATATCTTACTCCGTTTTACCTCCTCACCCTTCACTCACTCACAATGAGAGAAAATCAAGCATTTTGACCCTTGAGTCATTAATAAGGAATTATGTTTATAGTAGTTTATTAAAAATGGCAACAGCCTGAATATGCTGGCCCCCACACACTCAATATTACTTATCAGAGGGATGTCCCCAAGCGGGGAAGTGGTTAACTAAGTTATGCTTCATACTCCGTAATTCTATGAAATAAAATTGATGTGATGCTCAGAAGTACATTCACTAACATGGAGAGATATGAAGTAAAAAGGAAAAAAGTGAGTAAAATCAAGATTCAAAACTGATAGGTATGTACGCTCCCGCTTTTGTAAAAAATACACTCCCACTCCAGCCTGTGGAAGTGTATGCATTAAAAAATCTGGAGGGGCCAGGCGCAGTGGGTCACACCTATAATCCCAGCACTTTGGGAGGCCAAGGTGGGTGCATCACGAGGTCACGAGCTCAAGACCACCCTGGCCAAGATGGTGAAACCCTGTCTCTACTAAAAATACAAAAATTAGCCAGGTATAGTGACGGGCACCTGTAATCCCAGCTACTCAGGAGGGTAAGACACAGAATTCCTTGAACCCAGGAAGCAGAGGTTGCAGTAAGCCGAGATCGCGCCACTGCACTCCAGTCTGGGCAACAGAGCAAGACTCCATCTCAAAAACAAGAAAAAAAAATCTGGAGGTATTTTGAATGTAATACGAAGTAATTCAGATATACAAGAAACACAATACCCAATGAATAATACAATAAACTTTTCATCATCTAGCTAAAGAAATAAATTACTGCCAATGCAGTGGAAACTCTCAGTATATTCTTCCTCAATCACATCCTCTTTCCTCCCTCCACCCTCAGAAGGCAACAATTATCCTGAATTTGGTGCTTATTATTTCCAGACATTTCATTATACTTTTATATAGATATGTATTTATGTGTCTAGAAAGATATTTACTAAAATATTGATGGGTTATCTGTATGGTAGGATCAGAGGAGACTTCTAGTTTGTGGTGGAGGTGTTTTTTCATGTTCCTTATGTGTATTTTCTAGTTTTCTACAATGAGCATTCATTCATTCAACAACAGTTGATTATGCACCTACCATGTGTCAGACACTGTTAAAACAGAGTCTATGCCCTTGTGGAGTTTGTATTCTAGAAAAATATATCTATTAGTGCAATTGTTTTAATATATGAATTACAAACAGGAATTGCAATAGTCAGTAGTCCCAAGAGCATGGAATAGAATAGGAAGGTGACTCCACAGAAGGAAGACAAGAAAAGAAGGAGCAGGTGATGAAAGCACAACTTCTCTATTTCATATGGACAGTTTTCAAGTCCTTCTCAAACTTCCATTTCCCTAAACTGGGCTCTGCAGTTCTTAATACGCCTGGAAAAGGGGAACTTTTTAGTTTTCATATAGAGTGTCCCATTGAGGGACTACTACTACTCAAATATATTGTAATCATCTTAATTATAAAGAAACTTGGTACAACAGTTTTAAAATTATACAATTTGTAAAGAAATCTGGAGCCAGGTGTGGTGGCTCATGCCTGTAATCCTAGCATTTTGGGAGGCTGAGGTGGGTAGATCACTGAAGCCAGGAGTTCGAGACCAGCCTGGCCAACATGGTGAAACCTCATCTCTACTAAAAATACAAAAAGTAGCTGGGGCTGGGGTGGTACACGCCTGTAATTACAGCTACTCAGGAGGCTCAGGCACAAGAATATCTTGAATCCAGGAGGCGGTGGTTGCAGTGAGCCAAGATTATACCACTACACTCCAGCCTGCGTGCCAGAGAGACTCTGTCTGAAAGAAAAAAAAAAAAAAAAAAAAATTAAAAGAAATCTGAGTCATTGATTTAAATGATAGAATCTCTGTGTTGGTAGTTATGATGTATAGGATGGTGACATATACTGATGAAGCAGGTGCTAATAAACAGTTGAAATTTATATTAAATTTAAATTTCATCTAAAGGTAAAGCCTTCTACCATGTGAGGATGCAGCAAGGAGAGAGGCTGTCACCAGAAACTGAATCTGCAGGCACCTTCATGTTGCAGAAATAAATTTCTGTTGCTTACACAAACAAAGAAATAAAAGTCAAAAGGAGAAAGCAGACAGCAGACTCCTTAAAGCTGTGAATAAAGATAGCCCTACAAGGGTTGCATCGATCTTTTGCTGTCTGATGGGAATTTTTTTAATAACAAAAATCAGAAAGATCCCATCATCCTTAGCAACCTCCTGGCTTCCCAGTAACCTGAGCTGGTCTTCTCGGAGTTGTTCTACTACTCAGCTGCTCAGCCAGTGGTTACATCATGGACATTGTCATCACTGGAAACCACACCACCACCTCCAAAATCTGAATTTTGAGCCTCTCTCAAGCTATAGCCACCAAGCCTTCCAGCTCACCTACCGCAGAATCCTTATTGCAACATTTATTTGTGCTCATGAGGCTTCTAATCAATTAACCGATCCACTGTCTCCCTATCCTCCGCACCTTCCTGTCTTCACTTCCACCTTTGCCCACATAGATGCCATGGAATTTTGCAAATATTCTTAACTCCCTTTTTTCACTCTCTCCTTCCTTCCTTTTCTTGTCTGGCAAAACCCCAGTTTGGCTGACCTCAAACATCCACCTTTTCCATGACAGCCTTCAAGCAGCTAGGTAAACTAAACTGAAGGCATCTACATCTGAGCTAACCAATTTCATGTAAAATGTGTGACCACAAGTGCCAGATGGGCACTCAACACTGCCTGGGGATCCAATTACATTTCCTCAGGGGGTGTGCCTTTCCTTTCTTTGAGACAACTGTTCAAACCTCCCCTACTTACCTCGATCTGCCCAAACCCTTCTCCACCAGACTCAAAGTTAAGAGACATATTCTGCTTTTAATCGAAAACACAGAATCCATGAGATGCTCCCAAGTTGCTTTTCATCAAAATTTCAAACCTGTCTTCATCTGCACCATTTGGGCTATCTTCCTTTGAAAATGGAAGAAATGTCTCCTGCCTTTAAGGAGTAATTCTCCTAATTCTGTTCTCAAACCCCTCCACACTTGCCCCTTTTTGCTACTTTGCTTCTAGTTATTTCTCCTGTACTTCTTGCACCACAGATCTCTTTCTACTAGGTCATTCCTATCGGTTCACAAATATGTTCTAGTATCTCCCATACTGAGAAAAACAAATTCTCCCTTCACTCTGTCTTTATCTCTTATCTCCCTCTGATTCATGGCAAAACTTCCTAAAAGCAGTCTGTAATCCTTCATCATACCCCACCCCTCAGGCATATTCAACACTCTCGTCCCCTCTATGCTTTTTTTTTTTTTTTTTTTTTAAACCTTCTCTTTTGGCTTTTGATTCCACATTCCTTTGGTTGTTCTTTGTCTTCAACTTCCTGAGCCCAGCTTTCTCAGGTTCTTGGCTGCCCCTTTCCTTGCCTTCCTAACCTCTAAGTACTCTGACTCTCTTTTCTTCTACACCTGCCCTTTCTTCCTAGGTAATCACAGGCATTCCCACTCTTGTAAATATCACCTCTTTAGCGATGCTTTCCTGATTTTTATGTCTAGCCTAGACCTCCCCTCTGACCTTCACACTTGCAGTAGCTCCCACTTCTCTATGTGGCATCTCCACTTGGAGGTCTCACCCCTGCATCTCAAACTTAGCATATCCAAAAGGAAACTTGATTTCCTATCCCAAACCTGCTCCTCAGCCTGTCTTTGCCATTTAGATAAATGATGTAATGATCTACCCGGTTGCTCAAGCCAACAACGTTGGAGGCATCTGTGATTTTCATCCACACTCATCAGTATGCATCAGTGAATTCTTACTGCACAATATATTCCAGATCTTGCAGCTCTCTTCATAGCCTGCCTCATCCGGTTCAAGCTGACACACCTATTCTACCTTAAATTCACAGCAATATCCCCACAGGGCCAGGAATAGATGAGGCAAATGAGGTGCCTAGGGCACAATATTTAAAGAGGCACTCACCCACACTACAATTCTTCCTCTTCCTCCCTGGAAAATACTAAGTTTTCTGGCCTCAGGGCCTTTGCACCTTTACCTGGTACACTCTTTTTTCTGCTTATCACATGGCTGTCTTCTTCTCATTCTCTTGTCTTTGACTAAATTTCACCTTCTCAGTAAGGTCTTCCTTGATCATTGTGTCTAAAATAGACCTCCCTTCCTGGCTAGGTGCAAGGGCTCACACCTGTAATCCCAGCAGTTTGGGAGGCTGAGGCAGGCAGATCACTTGAGCCTAGGAGTTCCAGACCAGCCTGGGCAACATGGTGAAACCCTGTCTCTACAAAAAATACAAAAATTAGCCAAGCATGGTGGCACATGCCTGTAATTCCAGCTACTGGGGAGGCTGAGATGGGAGGATCACCTGGGCCTAGGAGGCCAAGGCTGCTGTGATCTCACCACTGCACTCCAGCCTGGGCAACAGGGCAAGACCCTATCTCAAAAAAATATAAAAATAAAGATTGACCTTTCAAATGAATCCCGATTACAGTATATTTAATCCACCACAATAGATATTGCAATCTATAATTATTTTCGTATTTATCTACTTATTTAATTCCCATCCCTACCCCGCAAAATAATTTTACAAAGCTCCATGAGGTCAGCACCTGTGCCTGTTAATGAACCACTGAATCCACATGACTGGATACCTGGCCTACAGAATTCGTTTATAAATATTTATTAAGTGAATGAATGATAAATGAATGTATAAGTAAGCCAGATTAACCTCCCAGAAATTCACCTTATGCAGATAACTTTATAGAGATAATGTTTCTAGAAAAACATGTTACCCATAAAGTAAGGAACTACATAATAGACACCGGATTAAAATCCCAGCTGTACCACTTATCAGCTTCATGACCCTGGGCAAGATTTAATAGATTTCTCACCTACTGAAAATGAAATAATAATAGACCTACCTAGCAGGATTGTTATGAGGATTAAATGAGATAACTGGCAACATTCTTACTTAGCATAGTGTCTCATGCTTATAAACAAAATGAATTCTTATAAGATACTTGCCTATGAAAACTGGGGAGACATGGAGCATGAAACATCATTTTTCATATGTAAAGAGGATTCATTATCAGGAATGCAATTCAATCTTTTTCACTAAATATAACATCTCCTACATGCCTGTCTCTGTGCTAGGCACCTGCTGAACAAACATGAATTAGGCATGGTTCCTGTCCCCCAGGAGTCACAGGGTGTCGCCATGTCACAGCCCTTAGAGCACAGTGTAGAATACTTGGCGTTGTCTAACTTATGAACCGCACAGCCCATCCTAGTCTCTCTCCCATCCACCTTTGTGATTAAGAACATGCTTGATCAGGCTGAGGCTCCACCCTGGGTTCATAGGCCATCCTCCTTCTCTGAGGGCATCTACCTGGCCTGATCTGAGCAATCTTGAAAGCTCCATAGCCAAATTTTAGCTCACGATATTGCTCAACATTCATTACTAGCTTCTGAAATAGTCTATTTTCAAGCCATCCCTAACTCACCCTACTTCCCATCACTTGGCAAACTCAGACTTAGCCATCAGGGAAACTCAGTTTTGACATTCAACTTCCAGGAAGCCATTCAAGATCCCCTAAGACCGCTTTGAGCGACCCTCATTTGCACTCCCTTAGCAAGTAATTTGCACTCCCCTGCCGGAGCCCTTTATCACATTGAATTATCTCTTTCTCCATTGGACTATGAGTTCCTTGGAAGCAGAGGATGCATCTTATTCATGTCAGCATATCTAACGCCTGGAACATATTAGGTGTTTCACAAATTATAATAAATAATAACATTCCTGTTTTCATGATTCAGGGTCTTTGGGAAATTGGTCAGGGTGTTGGGGGTGGGGCAGAAACGAAATGGTGGGGATGGGGGACAGATGAGAATGCCATACTGCTAGGCACTGACTATACACCAGATTTCTAAGATGCTTATGGGAATATTATGGTATGAACTCAGTTTATAAAACAATAAATAACCACCTACGTTGGCACATTTTCCCACAGACTAAAATAAGAGGATGATTTTTTTTTAAAAAAAGGATGAGAGGCAGACAAAACATTCGTGTGGAGTCCAGGCTAGGAAGCTTCCTTTATTTTTCCTTAAGCCAGTTTCAAACTGCACCTCAAGATCCATGTTTGGGAGGCTGAACATGGTAGCTCACACCTGTAATCTCAGTACTTTGGGATACCAAGGCGGGTGGATCACTTGAGGTTAGGAGTTCCAGACCACCCTGGCCAACATGGTGAAACCCCGTCTCTACTAAAAACACGAAAATTAGCTGGACATGGTGGCATATGTCTGTAGTCCCAGCTACTCAGAAGGCTGAGGCATGAGAATCACTTGAACCCGACAGGCCAAGGTTGCAAATGAGCCAAGATTGCACCATTGCACACCAGCCTGGGTGACAGAGCAAGACTCTGTCTCTATAAAGCAAAACAAAACAAAACAAACAAATGAGAAAAATCCATGTGTGGATATCAAATAATGTGCTTCAATCATCATTTTAAAAACCTAAGCATAACAGAACTAAGTGAAAAATTAGCATATTGTAATAAGTATTTTACAGGAACTTTAGATATACATGTACATATCATGATGTAACACATATTTCTTTTTTTTTTTTTAACCTTGACTTCAAACTCTTTACACATTTCTTACTGTGAATTGTGGTCAATAAAAATTGAGAAGCCACTGCCTAATATATGCCTCTAAATTGGAGCTCTGTACCCAGTGTGGCTGCAGTTTCCCAGGAAGAGAACTCTAGGGAAGAGGAGAAAAGAGGTGACTCTCTCCACTAAGGGGCTCTACAGGAAAGATAAAGGCCTTGAAGGGTAAGCAAACATCTGTCACAGACCTACGGTAGCTGGGGAGAAGTGTTAAACTCCTTCTGGAGACCAGAACTCTCAATCCACCAACATCTTACCTTGCAGCGTGGCCACTAGCCCAGTACTAACTCCCGAAACTATGTCACTAAGCAGCCATTCCTTGACTCGGTATTTGGGCAGCCACTCCAAGATGGGCAGGAGAGTCTTTAGCACACCAAAGGCTCTCTTTCTTGAACAACTGTCAAAAAGCAAGAAAACTGGGTTTTCAATCCAATCTCAGTCACAATCAATTTGCAAATCACAAAGCTGTGAGCTGAATTCTGCTGATGTTTGTAGCTATTTAGAAAAAGAATAAGAATTTCATGGAAAATAATAACCCTGAAGTGCTTACCATGCTTTTGCCAAGAACTGTATCTATCCTTTTAAATGCATTCTTCTAGAAAACACAGGATTAAGTGTCCCACCCCTTGCTCACCTTTTTAATCCTCTGAGAAAATATTCCTACACAAAAACCTATTTTCTGGTCCAGCCTGAGACTGATGGATGTGGAGTCTCTAAATGGAGATTAATTTTCAGACTCCTAATCCAGGTGCCTTATTATTATTATTTTCTTTAAAGAAAATAAACACACTGAGTGTATTTGGCAATACAAGCCTGGAGCTAGTTTTTACAAAAATCTTAGCATGAGGAATGTATACCTTAAAGCTTGCTACTTAGTAGTTTTTTTTTTGTTTTTTTTTTGTTTGTTTTTTTTTGTTTTTTTTTTTTTTATTTTGAGACGGAGTCTCGCTGTGCTCCCAGGCTGGAGTGCAGTGGCGTGATTCAATGACAAAAGAAAAATATCAAAAGTAGGTGGTATTATGTAACTCCTGATTTGAATAAATTGTTTTTTTTAAATTATGGTATTTGTGGGACTATTGGACATTTTAACAATGACTCATTTTTTGATATTAAGGAGTTATTTTTAGATATTAAGGTGTGATCATGAAATGTGGTTATATTTTTTAAGAGTCTTTAAAGATACTCAGTAAAATACATAAAGACAGTATGCTATACGGGATTTGCTTAAAAATAATAGTGGAGGCAGCAAGTAGGTGTCGATATAAGAAACAAGATTAACTTGGAGTTGATCACTGTTGAGGCTGAGTGATGGGTAGAAACGGTGGGGGTGGGGAGTTCATTATACTATTACGTCTACTTATGCATATATTTGAAATGTTCTATAATGAAAGGTTTTAGAAACTAATTTCTTGATGTTCGTGACATCTAGTTACAGCACGTTTGGGTTTAGAGACTGAGGGCGGCTCTCCGTAGGGGTCCCACCGCCTGCTGGTGAAGTACTTGGCACACCCCGCGCTCCCGTAGGTTCTAGCTTGCATTCTGGTCTCTAACTGAATGGTAGCTCGCCTACTTAGCTTGAGGGTTTCAAGGACTCCTCCTGGTCAAGAGCTGGGTTTCCCTATTCATTTCATTTAAACGAGCTCCCATGAAGGCAACAGGGATCCACTATACCCCAAGGGGCACTCCAAGTTTCCTTCAGAGAGGAAAAAGAGAGATGGGGCTCCCAGTACCCACTCTCCCCAAAGGCGAGTTTCCCAGATAAGTTCAATTCGGGCCCGAGACTGATGGAGTCACCCTCCGACCAGAAGGGCTGCGTGGAGGACTGGAGACCCAAAGTTGGGCCTCTGGGAGAAGCAGCTGGCGCGCAGGAGCTCCGCCGCCCGCACCCCACGCTCGCCCGCAGGGGACGCCCTCCCCCCACGCCAAATCGTGGACGCCCGGCTCCGCTTCTCCCCAAGCGGGCCCGCGTGGCCGCTACCTGCAGCACTTGGCCAGGCTCTCCCGCAGCGTCTTGCGCTCCTGCAGGCGCCGCTCGTGCTGTTGCTGGAAAGCGAGCTCGCTGTAGACCGGCCGTGATACCACATAACTGCAGCTGTATTCGGGGAGCTGCGGCGGCTCCGACCTGCCGCCCGGCGCTGCCATGACCTGCTAGCCAGAGGACAGCGAGGAGGAAGGAGATACGGTGCGGGAGGACTATCTGAGGTGAAGAGCGAGGAACAGAAAGAAGGGGATCACCTGTTAGCTGTCGCCCGGCCCCTCGCCAACTTCAGTCGAACACAGCGAGTCTGGTCCGCGTCCTGCAGCCCTCGGCCCTCGCGACAAGCGCCCCACCGCGCGCAGGACCAGCCTGCAAGTGGGCACCTGAGAACCTTTGGATCCCGTGGCCTGCACCAGCTGAGCGAGGTTCCCCAAACTTGAAGAGAGTGAGCCCTGCTTTGGGGGCTTCCCAAGCTCCAACCAGTCCCCTCCCGCCGGCAGCTAGGGCGCTGTCCGCGTCCTGAAATCTCCCTTAAACCAAGGGGCTAGGGCAGGGACCAAGGGCGCGTGCAAGGCTGGAAGGGACCCTGAGAGTTCCTCCCTCCCCGCACCTGACCCCGGACGGAGCTCCAGGAGCGCACTGGAGGAGAGGTGCAGGCCCCCGGGCCAGGCGTGGAACCCTCAGGGCGCGCTCCGAGGGTCCCCAGGAGGCGGGCGCTGCAGGCACATTCCAGCAGCTGTCGCAGCCCTCCCGGCGGCAGAACTTTCAGTTTATTGAACAACTCTCTCCCCTCGTCCTGTTTTCCGAGCCGCCTGTTCGCTCTCGGAGTCTCAGAAAGAAGGCTGTACTGCCCCCTGTCCGCCTGCTCCGTGCCCCCTCACGAGTCCCATCCGCAACCCTCGAGGCCTCCCGGGGAGGGGAGCCCGGGCCGGGCGGTGTGGGCATCTTCAGGGAGAACTCACCTGTCTCTGCTTGCGCCCCGCCCGGAATGCCCCGGGGACGCCCCTTCCGCTGCCTTTATAGCGCTCTCAGACGGCAGTGGGACGTTTTATTTACGGAGCAACAGAGACACCTTGGTCGAAGGGAAAGACACACACAGGCTGCGGTCTTTCCCAACCGATCTCATCAGGAAAGAAATCCTACCCCTTCTGCATTGCTTCCCTTTCCCGAACCAGGAAGGTTGAGACTCTTTCTGGCTGCCACGCAGGGGCCACCCGGATCCTCACTCTTCCCCATTTACTAATCTTGCAGGCTGCAAGGTCAGGGGCGGGCCGGGCCTTGTGGGACTCCTTACAGGAGAGCAGAACCCGCCTAGAGGAAGAGGTCCTCGGTCTCTGGGAGTGCTGACCTTCACTCCTAGGTTATGTTATTCAGCGAACTCCACAGCCTGCCACAGGTGCTCTCATACCACATGGGGAAGAGGAGCAGTGGCCAGGTTTCTATATTTATAAGCCCTTGGATTTCTAGAAAGTCTTTCAGGAGTATTCAGTGGGTGGAGGATATAGAGAGTTTACGATCTACTCAGATTTTAGCTACCTATTCTACGCGTGCCTGTGTGTGTGTTTTATTTCACAATCCAAATCAAGCGTCCAGGTGGACCTTTCTTACCCGCTAGACTCTGTTTTTTTCTTTTTTCTCATTCTGCTGGACAATCAGGGAAGGAATAAACTGGACTGCATGGAAATCAAGACTAGAAGAGAGGGAGGAAGAGCCGGAGCTATCCTACCTCACCAGTGCTTTGTCTTCTGTTGGGATAAACTTTGCTAAAACTAATGCATGGTTAAGATGAAGGGCAGAAGGAAGGGTTCGATAAACCAGAACATTCTCGCCTGATTATCAGTGTTCTGAAGTAAATACAGAACCTCTTCGGTTACCCACCTACCTTAATATACAGACCATGACAATTCTACGAGCTCCTGGAAACAGAACTCAGAACTCGTCTCCAGAGAACCCTGATGCAAATTCTCTGAAATAGTAGTCAGTATATGTATTTTCCTGAGAAGTGAATGAGTCAACAGCTTTCAACAGATCTTCAAAGGGTTACTTGATCCAATGAAGTTAAGAACCACTGAAGAAGAACCCTAAAAAGAAAATCCAGGTCATGAACTTTGCAATTTTTATTCACATACAGAGAAGAGGGGAGGAATGTCTTGTGTATGTTTCACTTATGTATACCAGTGGTTCTTAATAAAGGGCTTTTTTGCCCCCAGAGGTCAATGCCTGGAGCCATTTTTTGGTTGTCACACCTAGGGGGATGCTACTGGGATTTAGTGAGTAGAGGCCGGGGACGCTGCTAAACATCTTAAAATGAAGTTTGCTATCACTCTAAGGTTTTGCATGCGACTTAAACTGTACATTTATTAATAAATTGCTACATGTACTAAAATATGTATCTCTCTCCATATATGTATATATGTGTGTATTTTTTCTTTATTGTTGGATGTATAGCTCAACTCTACTAAAATAGAGGAAAGTATTTGTTTTAAAGTAGATTCTGAATATACTCACTCTGTATCCCCTCACCCATACCTTCAAGATATGGTGCAAACACTGTCTCTTGCATGAACATTCTTTGATGCTGTAGTTCAGAATTAATCCAGTCCCTTTTCTGGATTCTCTTCATACCTTATCTGATCCTCTCTTAAGTTACCTCTCACTATCTACCTTAGAAACACAATTTTATTTACATACAAGTCCCATCTCCCTCACTAGACAAAAACTTCTTGAGGGCAAGCACTGTGTCTCCTTTCAACCCTTATTATCTTCTCTCATGTTTTTTGAACAGATTTATCTACAGCCCAAACATATCTTTGTAAAAAACTACAAATTACTTTACATATTTGATCTATGGCTTTGTTTTTCTCAATTAAGAGTATGCTATGGATTATCTTTGCAAGTGAGCACATAAGGATTTTTCTTAACCTTGGAGATGGCTGATTAGGATTTCAGAATATCAACTCATATTCGTAGCTCCATGGCAACTCACCTACATAACTCACAACTCTTTATTGAATTAATTAGAAGGCATTCTGTACAAATATAAATATAGTCCATATCCCATTCTAATATGGATTTCTGCTCCTTGTTGCTTGCTATTTTGAACACTTTTAGTCTGGTCCAGTCAGGCCTGTAAACCACTTTGCACCAGAACTTGGCAATGGTTTATTGGATCAGAGGATTAAGGAGTGGGGTAAGGCTGGCGGAAGGACAGAGGAGAAAATACTTGAATAACGACAGGAGGCAAAAGAGTAACTGCCCTTGGCTAATAGAATTCTTATTTGAAATGCATCTCTCTGTATAAGAGTTTGGTTCAATAATCACACTGTAATAAGTCCTGCATGTGTCTGGATGAAGATAATTGCTTCTTTCTGTTAAATGCTTTTCTATAGCAGAAATACCTGGGGTAGAACAGAATGGTATCTCTGTTACAGGATTCTATAAGGGTATAGTTTCAACTGAACTGAGCTTTTCTCATAGGTAAAAGGCAGACCGTTTGAATTTGGCTGTTTTGAAAACAGAAGAGTAGGAGGAAATAACAGCTTGCTCTCCGCACCCTATTTAATTGTGATATTAAACACCTTAGATTACTCACTTGGGCTTTACAAGGCAACCTTCACCTGTTTCACACAGAGGTGGGTGGTTCTTATTTATCAGATTGTAATCACATTCAGGACCTGTTTCCAAAGAAATAGATGCATCACTTAAAAATAAATGTCAGACAATATTATTGTTACTCTACAGTACTTATTTAGCAGCAAATACTTTTTTAAAAGGCATTTTCTTATTTATCATTTAGGCATTTGCAGTGTAAGACAAACTCCCTTGTTTGATTATGCATTCACTTGTTCATTCATTCATTGGATTATGCATTCACCTGTTCATTCATTCATTGGATTTATTAGGAAATTATTTGCGCTGGCTGTGGGTACAATGATGAACAAAAGCTTGTACCATGGCCTTATATTTAGGGGTGCAGTAGACATTTACCAAACGGTCACAAAAAGTGTATATTATTTCACTGATTATAAAATACAGATTTTTCACATTTTATCAGGGTTCATGTTATAATTAATGATCTGCTATTTATTATAGTTTAATAGCATATTTTGTGATTCATAAAATATGAGTTTTATAATTAATAGCATTCTATAATTAATAAAATATAGATATTTACATAAATGTATAGTATATCTACGCCTTTTTTTTCTTTTTTAGAGATGAGATGTTGCTATTTTGCCCAGGCTGGACTTGAACTCTCAACCTTCAGAATAACCAGAATAACTGGGACTACAGGCGCACAGCACCACACCTGGCAGAGTCTCTATGCTTTTGAGTGACTACGTGTGCTACAAGAATGATTTAATTGAGTCCTTCGTTTATTTAACTTAAGAGCAGTCAATCTTGCTGTATTACTTTTGTCTGAGAGAAAATACTGTGGTATACATTTTTTCTTTCTTTCTTTCTTTTTTAACAATTTAAAATGTTCTCTCATCAGAAGAATTGCAAAAGAATGCAAACATGTTGGCTGGGCGCTGTGGCTCACAGGGTAATACAAACACTTTGGGAAGCTGAGACGGGAGGATCACTTGAGTCAGGCCTAATCCTGAGCTTTTATTTCATTATGCATGTTACTTTTCTCAAGATAGCAGATGCTAAATTTCTGCCATACTTATATAAAAAGAGAACTGAACTGAACTTTCATTCAGGATTTCTGATCTTTTCTTCTCTGAACAACTTATTGGGCTTATTCTCAGTAATCATACAGTTCTGCACTCAATTGTTTTCTTGTTCTTTTGTTATTTTTATTTTGCACTCAATTGTTTTCTATTTGTTTACTGTATGCTACTTTATTTTCTTCTCCAGTTATAAGATATGTTCCCTAAAGGTATAAATAATATATATATTTTATGATATTACAAAAATAAGATGTGCCTATAGTAAATAATTTGGAAACTACATTAATGTATAAAATAGTAATCACGTTTTATCTCATTATCCACATAATCATTAAGTGTTTTGCTTATTTCTTTTTTATTTATTCTTTCTATGCAGACATAGGTATACATTTTTATTAAGTAAGATTATAATGCTAGTCTCTTTATTTCCCTACACAATACCTTGACAAATTATGACAAAATAATAGGTACCAGACTTGTTAAATTATTGATCAATTGATTGTTTAACAATGGAATTTTGAGAAACCATTGGGTAGAAATAAAACTAGTTTTAAAAGAAGAGAATCCAACCCTTAAAACATCAAAAAATGAATTATTTATAAATATTATGTGGCAATCCATTAAATTTTAAACAACTTACAGTGTCAATAAAACTATAACTCAATAAATTTCTCAGGCAGTAGAGTCCATCTGCCTCTTCTTTAATATGAATGCAAACTTGATATGTGGTTTAGTAAATTGCTAGAATGAAATAATGCCATAGTTATGGGTTTTGAGGGGTTTTCTGTGTTTGTTTGTTTTAAACAGGGTCTGGCTCTGTCACCCAGGCTGAAGTGCAGAGACACTATCTCAGCTCACTGCAACCTTCACCTCCAAAGCTCAAGCCATTCTCCACCTCAGCCTCCCAAGTAGTTGAGACTACAGGCATGTGCAACCACACCCAGCTAATGTTCATATTTTTTGTAGAGACAGGGTTTTGCCATCTTGCTCAGGCTGGTCTCGAACTCCTGTGCTCAAGCAATCCACCTGCTTTGTCCTCCTAGGGTGCTGGGATTACATGTGTGAGCCACTACACCCAGCCGGGTTTCTTTTAATGTTTGTTGTAATGATGAATTTTTTTTTTCAAGAGATGGGGTCTCGGTTTGTTACCCAGGTTGGTCTCAAACTCCTGGGCTCAAACAATCCTTCCACCTCAGCCTTCCAAAATGCTGATTATAAAATGAGATTACAGGCATGAGCCAACCACACTTAGCCTGGATGTTTTCTTTCTTTTTCTTTTTTAGAGATGGGGGTCTCACCTCAGCCCTTGAAGTAGCTGGGATTACAGGCCTGTGACACTATGTCGAGCCACTAATGGCATAGAATAATTTAAGCAAAGAATAATTTGAGGACCCTTCCCAGTTTCTTATTATTTAAGTGTATTGCACTTTTAAAGTTATCCTTGCCTATCTTATCTCATGAAACCTGTGGTTTGTTAATGGAGGGAGAAAAGGGAAGCTTGAGAATTGTTTCAAGTGAACATTGATGTGCTGTGTTACCACGAGTTGGATGTTTAAGTATTCCATTCATTCCTTTAATTATTCATTCATTGATTCATACATTTATTTACTTATATCATGAGTATTTAGTGAGCGCTTGACTTGTATCAAACACTATCTAAGTGTTGAGGATACAGCAGTGAACAAGTTTGTCAAAGTTCCTGCCTTCAAAGTACTTATATTCTGATGGGGGACAGTGACTATCAGCAAAAAAATAAATTAGACAACATTCTGTTGTGATAAAAAGCTATTGGAGAAAGAAACAGAAAGATGTCTTGTGGAATTATTGATGAAGCAACACACAGCAAGGGGAGGGGAAGGACCACTTTAGAGCGGGTGTTCACGGAAGGCCTTTCTCTTTCAGAGGAAATGACATTTGAAGAGACACTGAAGGATGAGAAAGAGACAGCCTTTCTGGAGGAGGAAACAGCAAATGCAAAAACTCTGAGTTAGGAAAGAACTTGATGCACTTAAGAAACAAAAAGAAGGCCGGCACAACTGAAATCCATAAAAGTCAGACCCGAGGACAGAAAACTGGACATCCTCAGTGTGTATGTGGCAGTTGAAACCAGGCATTCAGGATGAGGAGAGAGGCAGATAAAAGACCAGCACCAAGCCCTCAGACAGTCCATCATTTAGAGGTCATTTATAGGAGGAGAGGAGGGGCCTCTTCTGTAAAATGCTGAGAATCCTTGAACTCAGGTGGTGAGGAAAAAAACACCTCTAAAATATTTTGAACTTCTTGGAGATATTTCTCTTAACAAAATTTCTTTGGTACCTAATATCTTTTAATGACACTTGTAAAGGGGAAAAAAAAAATCTGAACATTTGAAACTTGCCCCGCCTTTTTTTTTTTTTTTTTTTTTTTTTCCTGAAACAAAGTTGCACAGGCTGGAGTACAGTGGTGCAATCTCGGCTCACTGCAATGTCTACCTGCTGGGTTCAAGAGATTCTCCTGCCTCAGTGGTACAATCTTGGTTCACTGCAACGTCTGCCTCTGGGTTCAAGTGACTCTCCTGCCTCAGCCTCCCCAGTAGCTGGGATTACAGTCATGAGCCACCACGCCTGGCTAATTTTTGTATTTTTAGAAGAGATGGGGTTTCTCCATGTTGGTCAGGCTGGTCTCGAACCTGACCATGGTTGGTCAGGCCTGGCCTCCAGTGATCCACCTGCCTTGGCTTCCAAAAGTGCTGGGATTAGAGGCATGAGCCACCACCGTGCCTGGCTGTGTCCTGCATTATTGCATGTGTAATTAATCACTTTACCTTTTTGGTAATGGTGGAACCTTATACTAAGTCCTCCTCAGTAGTGAAGGACCCCTTGACTACTGGAGCAGAAGCTAATCTAAGCAATCATACTAACAACTTTTGGTAGAAAACAACAGCTTATCATCCAAGGCAGTTCATCCTTCCTTTTTAAGGGGGATTGGGGGGCTGCTGACAGCTATTTGGCTTTATAAAGAATGCTTTTAAAATGTATTCATATCCCTTGTATTGAACTATACATTAGTAACAACACAACCCTAGAATTTGTTGAGACAGGGTATCCCTTCGTCACTCAGAATGGTATGCAGTGGTGCGATCATAGCTCACTGCAGCTTCAATCTCCCAGGCTCAAGTGATCCTCCCGCTTCAGCCTCCTAAGTAGCTGAGACTTCAAGCTTGTATCACCATGCCTGGCTATTTTTTTAGAAAAAAATTTTGTAGAGACAAGGTCCCACTCTGTTACCCAGGCTGATCTCAAACCCCTGAGCTCAAGCGATCCTTCTGCCCTGGCTTTCCAAGGTGCTGCGATTACAGGCGTGAGCCACCGCACCCAGCCAGAATCTACTGTCTAATTCTTCATTTAAAATGAGTCTTAAATATCAACAGGGAGAAATCCTGTAAAGGGACATATAAAGGGACAGAGAGGTGCAATGAGCAGCAGAAGAATGAAAGAAGGACGAAGCTGCAAAAGGCTGAAGAGAAAGAACTGGAGACCAGGAGGAAGGTTCATGGCAGTATTTGTGCCATGTGGCCTGATGCAGTCTAACTTGAAAGTTGACTTGAAAACTAAACTGCTTTTGAGCATAAGTATTACTTTGAGGTGGGTAATGTTATCCCCATTTTTACAGATGAGGAATTATACACAGAAAAGCTAAATTATTTGCCCAAGGTCATACAGCATGGCTAAGCTGAAATATGAACCCAAGCAGTTTGAGGCCAAAGCTCACTCTCTTAACTACTGCAAAACTACACAGGGTTCCATTATATCATAGAACTTTCAGCCCTCTTGTATTATCTCATCCCAGTCTCCAAAGTCCCTTGGCTAAATTTCAGCTTTTAATTCTCATCTTTAAATATAATATTTAAAAGTATGGTATACACAGACAATGGGATACTACGGGATACTATGGGATGTTAATAAGGTAGGTCTATATATACATATGGACATGGAAAGAAACTCAACTATGTTGAGATGAGAAAAAGGCAAGGTACAAAAAGTGTGTATAGTATGTTTATTTTTCAGTAAATGAAAGGAATATATATTTTGGCTGGATGCAGTGGCTGACATCTGTAATCCCAGCACTTTGGAAGCTGAAGTGGGTGGACCCCTTGATCTCAGGAGTTCAGGACCAGCCTGGGCAACATGGTGAAATCCCATCTCCACAAAATATCAAAAATTAGCCAGGCGTGGTGGCTCACCCCTGTAGTCCCAGCTACTTGGGAGGCTGAGATGGAAGGACTGCTTGAGCCTAGAAGGCTGAGGCTGCAGTGAGCCATGATCACGCCACTGTGCTCAAGCCTGGGTGACAGAGTGAGACTGTGTCTCAAACAAACAAGCATTATATATATTGGCTTAGACCCCGACTAATCTAATATACAAATATATCTATCTATATATTTATTTGTATATTAGATGAGTCAGAGTCTGAGCAAGAAAAAGATGGCACACTCAGATGGTGTTAATAAGGGAACTGCCTACAAATGTGTGGGCAGGGTCAAGGAAAACCAAAAAGGCATGTTGGAGAGCTTCAGGGCTAGCTGAAGGGAGTTGTCATCTGTTGCATCATAGAAAGGAGTTGTCAGCAATTCTAGCCAGAGGGGACAGGAGGAAGGAACTGTTACCAGAAAATATGGTGTTGAAGAGGGCTGCCCAACAGGAGCTGTAGCCTTCAATGGAGGAATAGAAACATTGCGAATTCCACACTCAACGAGGAAGAAACTGGAGAAATAAATCCCCCAACTTCTTCCCTCTGTACTGCTGATTTCAGGCTGGTGCTTCCCCATCCCTCCATTTCTCTGTTGCCCAAATCCTACTGGAAGAAGTGAGAGAGCTAAGGAGGTTGTTGACATTGACCATAAGGGAGCCTCCTGGGCACAGAGCAGAGAAAGGTGGAGAGAGGATAGGGAGAGGTGAATAGAGAATACCCCTATATTAGCGTAAGCCAGTTCTGGGAATATTCACAAGAAACTAGTTTCTGATGGAAATCAGACTTTTAAATGTATATTCTTTATTTTTTGGAACAGCTTTAGATTTATGTAAAACTTCAGAAGATAGTACAGAGAGCTATCATATACTCCATACATAGTTTACACTATGATTAACATCTTTTTTTGTTTTTGTTAGTTTTGAGACAGACTCTCGCTCTGTCACACAGGCTAGAGTGCACTGGCACAGTCTTGGCTCATTACAACCTCTGCCTCCCAGGTTCAAGCAATTCTTGTGCCTCAGCCTCCCAAGTGGCTGGGGTTACAAACGTGGGCCACTACACTCGGCTAATTTTTGTATTTTTAGTAGAAACAGGGTTTCACCATGTTGGCCAGGCTGGTCTCGAACTCCTGGCCTCAAGCGATCCGCCCGTCTTGGCCTCCCAAAGTGCTGGGACTACAGGCATGAGCCATCACACCCAGCTACCCCTACTATTAACAGTTTAAATGTGTATGGTACGTTTGTCACAATTAAAAAACCAACATTACTACATTATTATTAAAGTCCATTATTTGTTCAGATTCCCGAAGATTTTACCTAATGTCATATTTTTGTTCCAAGATCTCATCCAGGTCACCACATTACATTGGGTTGTCCTGTTTCCTTTGGCTCCACTTGGCTGTGATAGTTTCTCAGGCTTCTCTTGCTTTTCATAAACTTGACAGTTTGAGAAGTACTGGCCAAGTATTTTATAGGATGGTCCTCTTTTGGAATTTGCCTGGTCTTTCTCATATTAGACTAGTGTTTTACAGGAGAAAACCCATACAAAGTGCCATTTTCATCATATATTATCAAGGGTATATAGTCAACATGACTTATTGTTGATATTAACCTTGACCACCTGAGAGGTAGTGTTTATTAGGTTTCTCCACAATAAAGCAAATTCCCTTACCTCTCCCCTTTTCCATTCTTCTATAATCTCTCTAACTTCTTTTTTTTTTTTTTTTTTTGACACGATCTCATTCTGTTGCCCAGGGTGAATTCAGTGGCACCTTCATGGCTCATTGCAGTCTCGATCTCCCAGGCTCAAGCGATCTTCCCACCTCAGCCTCCCAAAGTGCTGGGATTATAGGTGTGAGCCACCTTGTCCAGCCCATTCTGCAATCTTCAGAAGGAAGTCACTATACGCAGCCTACGCTTGAGGAGTGGGGAGTGGAATTCCACATCCTTGAGGGCGGAATACCTAAATAAATTATTTGGAATTCTTCTGCAAGACAGATTTGTCTCTTTTCCTCCATTTATTCATTTATTCAATCATTTCTTTATGTCATAAAATCATGAATATTTATTTTATATGTTGCATTATAAACCAATAGTACTTTTTAAGAAATCAAATGGTTCCAGGCTTGGCCATTAGGAGCTCTTTCAGTTGGCTTCTGTGCCCTTTGGCATAGCCCCACCAATGTAGGGTGGTTTTGTCTTTTGGTGTTGGAGTGCTTTAGTACTTTTTGGCACTGTAAGATGCTCCAGGCTGATCTTGTGTATTTCCCGTGGTAAAATCAGCCATTTCTCAAAGGAACACTGGTTCCTTTTATTGGTGAATGGTATCAGCAACCAAGATCTGGGTGATAGAGTGTTTCTTGCTGCAGGGGAATTGTTGCTCTAGGCCCTTTCAGCTGACAGAGCCAAGAAATATGTGTGTATATTAACCAAGGCATATACACACATCAATAATAGTTCTATATCTAATCATCTATATCTCTATTAAATTAAACATAGGTTCATACTAATTAAGAGATATTTTTATTTTATAATATTTTGTACTATTTGAGGTGATTTTTAAATAGGTCAATTTGTTAGTTTCTCAGTCATTTTAAAAGAAATTATATTATGTTTGAAATGCCCTAGTGATAAGATAAATTATATATATGTATGTCTTGATAGTTGTGGATTACTAGATGCAAAAAAAAAAAAATGGTCTATTGGTGTTGTTTGTTTGTTTTAGAGACAGGGTCACACTCTGTTACTCAGGCAGGAGTGCAGTGGTGTGATGATAGCTCACTGCAGACTCGATCTCCTGGGCTCAAGTGATCCTTCCACCTCAGCCTTCCAAATTGCTGGGATTACAGTCATGCACCACCATACCTGGCTAGTTTTTAATTTTTTGTAGAGATGGGGTCTCACCATATTGCCTAGGCTGGTCTTGAATTCCTGGTCTCAAGTGACCCTTCCGCCTTGGCCTCCCAAAGTTCTGGGGTTTACAGGCGTGAGCTACTGCGCTTGGCCCCTGTATAAAAATTTTGTGAATCAAACTTCTTTAAGTATGTTAGGAGAATTGGATGATTAAGATAACTCACGTGAGTTATTCTTTTATTAAATAAAGAATGAGGCCAGGCCCAGTGACTCATGCCTATAATCCTAGCATTTTGGGAGGCTCAGAAGGAGGATTACTTGAGACCAGAAGTTCGAGACCAGCCTAGGCAACATAGTGAGACCTCATCCCTAAATAAAAAAATAAATAAATAAGCCAGACATGGTGGGGCACATCTGTAGTCCTTGCTACTTGAGAGGCTAAGGTGGGAGGATCACTTGAGCCTGGGAGTTCGAGGCTGTGGTGAGCTGTGATTGCACCACTGCACTCCAGCCTGGGTGACAGAGCGAGACCCTGTCTCAAACAAAAAAAGGATGAAAAAGAATGATCATGATCACCACATGCTTTCGTATGTTGCATGACACCTCAACATGGTAAAAAATGAATTAATTACCTTCTTCCAACCCCATTTTTTAACCTACTCCTCTTCTTGGCTTTCCCATCTTGGTGAATAGCATCCTATCCATCCCATTGCCCATGCCAGAAATGTAGCAGCCACTTCAATTCCTTCTTCTCTGTTATCTTTCATGTCATCTATGGTCAAGTCCACATTTTGAATAGCTCTGAAGTTCTGTCTGCTTCTGTCCCTTTCCACCGCTACTGCCTGGGGTCAGCTTAGCATTACCCCAAAGCAATAGCCTCCTAATAGGTCTCTTTGCCTCTCCTCTTGTTCTACTCACAAATTATTCTCCAAAGCAGCCTCCAAAAGTCTAAGAAATGCAAATCAGGTCAGGTTCCTCCTTAGTTTAAAATCTTTCAAAGGCTCTCTATTGCTATTAGCCCTGTTTTTCTATGCACCCATGGCACTGAGCTCTCTTTTATCTCTGGACCTGGTGACTTGCTTATTCCTCTGCCTCGAACTCTTTCCCCCTTTCTCCATTCACAACTTCTTAGTTTAGCTGTCCCTTTGAAAGTTACTTCCCTAATAACCAAAGGCAAGGTTAGATTACCTTCCTCCATATATCCTCAGCACTCTTAACTATGTATGTACTTACTACACTGAAGGGTACTTGTCTAAATCCAGTATTACACTATAAACTTCCTGAAGGTAAGGAGTTTGTTTGTTTTTACAGAGACAGGGTCTTGCTCTGTTGCCCAGGCTAGAGTGCAGTGGTGTGATCCTAGCTCACTGGAGCCTGGCCCTCCTATGCTCAAGCCATCCTCCTGCCTTGGCCTTCTGAGTAGCTGGGACTACAGGCACATGCCACTGTGCCCAGCTAATTTTTATGTTTTTGACATAAAACATATGTTTAGAGATGAGGTCTTGCTATGTTGCCCAAGCTGGTCTTGAACTCTTGGAATCAAGCAATCTTCCCACCTCAGCCTCCCAAAGTGCTGGCATTATAGGCATAAGCCACCACCCTCAGCTGGTAAGGACTTTTTAAAGAATATAGTGGAGAAATGTTTTCTCAGTTTCAGTCCTAGCTCTACCATTTTCTACCTGAGTGACCTTGAGCAAGTTATTTAGCTTCCCTTGACTCAATTTTATCATCTTTAAAATAAGATTATGTGAGAATAGTACCTATCTCATAATGTTGGTGTAAAAAATAGTTGCAATGCCTGGCACATAGTAAGTACTTGATGAATGTTAACTATTATAATTGAGGTCTGGAACCCTGGGAGTGGTTTAAGTTAGATCTTGATATATTTTGAGCTTCGTTCCAAAAAAAAGGGTACATGAGTATATGTATATGCTATTTGATGTTGCCAGGAATAGCTAATTTTATCTGTCAAAAATTTCTTCCTAGCACACTCTTTTGAGTCACGGATTTTGGCTTTTAAGTAAGCTAAAGGTTGTTAATTGGGAGAACGGCCAGAAAAACTTATCCACAGCTTTCGAATCACATGTTGAACAAATCTGGCATCACAAGCGTCAAGCTGCCTTCTGTTTCTAATCATTTTTCTTTCTAATTTAGTTTCTCCCACCCGAAGAAATTATAATTTATTTTCATTGCAGAGTCCATGAAAGATGTCACAAGATGTAAAAGCAATTATTTTCAAGAGGATGAAACTCATATTTGCTGAATATCACAGTTGGCTTCACCCCAAATGCTAAGCAGTAGCAATACTTCCCCGGATTGAGACAACGTGTTACTGATCTGAGAAGGCTGGCAAAAGTCTTGGCTGAGAAAACCTTTCTTCTCTTCTGTATCTCTAAAATTCTTTAAAAATGAACGTGCGTGCAGGCACATGCGTGCGCGCGCGCACACACACACACACAATGCAACATCTTAGTTATGAAAGGTTCTCTAAGACCATACAGGTTAGTGGCTTGGGCCATGAAAGTTTTGAACCCAAGCCATGTTTCAAAATAGACTTCCTTACGGGAGTTTCACTTTTCTTCCTTACGTTTCACTTTTCTTCTCTAAACTTTTCTTTCTTTTCATTCTCAACGTCTACTTCTTGCCCCCTTACTGTAACCTTAAGAGAATAACCTCTTTGCTCTTGATTTCCCCTTACATATCCTATGGTTTTCTAAGTTTAGGCATCTGTCCCTGCTTAGAAGTTCCTATAAAATGATGTAAATCAGGAAATGACCTTTTGTTAACCCTAAAGCCCGTATCTTGTAAAACAATAAAATGTTTTAAAAAATTACAAGTATAGAAAAGAACAAAAGTCAGGACAATGCTGTTTATTCCTTCTTTCTGTTTATCCAAATCTGTTCATCAAGCCTTAGATCACAACCTCCTTTTTCTCCAGGATGTATCACCAGCATCTCCCTCGGACTGAACACTCTTTCCTCAGAGATTTTACTATGTTTTTATTTCTACTACAGATTTGACATTATCTTGTAGTTATGCCAGTTTCTTCTGGGTTTATGTTAATTCCCAGCAGAAATAAGTTTCTTGAGGGCTAATCCTTGTCTGTGACCTTGGGCAAGTTTTCTAACCTTTCTTACAAGTATTAGTAAGTAATAGTCATTCATTACATTGTCATAATAATGAAATACAATGATAGAACTTTCCAGACCATAGTAATGTGCTCAATAAAGTTAAATCCTTTCCCTATTTTTCATTGTTTTGTGATTTTCTCCGTGGTGCCCACTGACATCCAGTGAGAGGCGATACAGAGCACTGATTCAGAATATGGGCTGGAGTTTGATTCTCAGCTTAGCCACTCCCTAAGGAATTTAGGAAGCATACTCAGTCTCTTGTCAACATCAAATAATCAAAAGGGTTAGAATCTAGTTTAAAGAGAGTTTATTCAAGCACAAGGTTGAGGATGGCCACTTGGGAAGCACAGATTCCAAAAAACGAAAGTCAGTGTTTGAAAGTGTAGAAGTTTGGGCTCATTTACATAGATAAGTTTGGGGAGCTTCACAGAATTTCAACCCTTTCTATATAAGGCTTTATGTATAGGTACAATAACCTTATTAGTTATGGCAGTCTTTTTCTTTTCAGGAAAGGTAATTTTACATTCTACACTGAAGATGTAACAGTCATGGAATCTTTTGTACCATCTGGCCTGAATTAGGTACAGGACAATAAAAGAGGATGATAATCTGTAACAAAGATTAGTGATTGCAAGGAGAGAGGGTCTGGTCTCTGGTCTCTCCTAGTCATTTACAGAACACAAACAACGAGGAACAAAGTTAATCCATAGTGTAAAAAGCAGATTGGCCGGAGAGGCCTGGTGTAGAAGGTACCTTTATGGGAACTGGAGCTGCTGATTAAGCTTGATTAAGATGACAACCTCCCGAAAGCACTGAGGCTTCACAGCAGAGCCTATGGGGGAAAACCGGTAGGGAGCCTGGCTGGTATTGGTGAAGTGCTGGGGAAGAAGCTGGAGGAAAGGGGCTTTGACAAGGCCTGTGTTGTCCTTCGTCAGTTTCTGGTGCTAAAGAAAGAGGAAGACCTTGCCCAGGTATGGCTGAAGGACACATGTAGCACCAAAGCCAAGCAGCCCCAGGACTGCTTTGGATACCTTCAAGAGTGGTGTGACGCCTTCCTGTGATGCTTTCTGGGGAGCCCTCAATGCCCAGCCCCAGCATTGCATCTCCAGAGTTTGCAGCCGAGTAGGGGACTCCTCCTCTGTCCTCTACAAAGGAAATGATTGCTGTTGTTGTGCTTGCATCCAGTGGACTCCAGGGGTGTTTCGGGAGTTTTCTCCCCTAACCATTTCAACTTTTTTGCAATTCTAACTCTTGCATGCACCTCCCTTCCTTTTCCTCTGCCAGTTCCCTGGTGACACCAACTTTCCTGATGGATTTCTGGCCCTGTCCTTCACCCTTACCTTCACTTCTAGTGTTTCAGGCCATTTGGCTCCTTTTCTTCACAGAACAGTCATTGTCCTTGTGAAGATTTTTAGATCAATAAAGTCAGTGGCTACAAAAAAAAAAAAAAAAAAAAAATCAGAAGTTACAATCACAAGCTACATGACTCAGACCACAGTCACATCTCACCCAAAGCTTAAAGTGTTTTATGGGGTATGAACAGCGTTTTAACTTTTATTTATCTTCACATTTCTGCCTTTTCATCAAGATCTTTCAAAGAAAGCACTGCAGATGATCTCAATAGTTTTGACTTCTTTTATGTTCAGGAGTTTCATGTCCCGTCACTAGGAGGACTCATTACTAGGATGTTATGTTCCATACTAAGGCGGGATTGGATTTCTTAAGGAAGTCAATATCTGGGAGATCTCAGATATCACAAATATATGTGAAGAGTAAGTTGAGCTCTCAGTGTATCCCTGAGGCATGACTGTCCATTGTACTGTCTGTTCTCCCAAGTGAAGGCAAAGAGAAATTGACTGTCTTTATCCACAGGAATACTAAAACATGCACTGCATAAATCTATCACAGTAAAAAACTCACCTTCAGCGGAGATGGTAGTCAACAACATATGGCGGTTTGACACTAGCAGATGGCAAGGAACTATGTTGTTAGCAACTATGTTGTTAATTGCTCTCAGATCCTTTACAAACCTCCATCCTCTGTCATTTGGTTTTTTTTACAGGAAGGATTAGAGTGTTACATAGGCTTCTACAGGGAATAATCAGACCTCTTTTTATATAGTCTAGAACTATAGGTTGTATTCCTTCTAAAGCCTTTGGCTTTAAAGAGTACTGTTTAAGGAAGGGGAACATCACACACTGGGGCCTGTCATGGGGTGGGGACAGTGGGGAGGGATAGCATTAGGAGATATACCTAATGTACATGACGAATTGATGGGTGCCACACAGCAACATGGCACATGTATGCCTTTGTAACAAACCTGCATGTTGTGCACATGTACCCTAGAACTTAAAGTATAATTTAAAAAATATATTTACTTAAAAAAAACAAAGAGTACTGTTTAAGGTTTGGAAGAGGTTTTGATGGGTTTATTTAAATTTTGATTGGGGAAGTCAAGATAATTTTTCCAGTATCAGTGAAAGACTTTGACCACAACGAATCAGGTATTGCCTTTAACACTTTTTGTAATTGTTTACCGGTCAATAATTCGGTGTCTTCAATGGCAATATAAATTGTAGCTTGTTAATTTAAAAGGATCAGATTCTGAAAAATTCATGGTGTCTAGTAATTCAACTTTGTCTTCTAATTCTAAAAACATTTTACCCTTTTGGGAAAAAGAAATATGGGTATTATATAGTTCTAAGAAATTTCTTCCTATCAAATGGATAGTGGCTTAGAGAATGAAGAGAAAAATACAAGTATCTTGTAAAGGGCCTACTTGAAAAGCTATAGGGTAAGATTTATGTGCCAATACAGGAATATTAGTGACACCCACCATTTAAACGGTTTACTTTAAGGAATGGGACCTTGTAATAAGGTGAGATATACTACAGATAATGCAGCTCAGTGTCAGTAAGAGTTTATGTTTGTTCTCAATTTCAGATACTTTCTATTTCTCCCAGAATATTAATAAGGAGGAAAGGCAAGGTCTCTTTAAGTTCCTTTTCTTTTCTTCCTTTGCCTGTTGTTGTTGCCTCTATTTTAGTTTTCAGCAATCTTTCTTAAGGTGACCAGGGTGTTTTTGCAATAATGACAAAACAGAGGGTTAAATTCATTCTGAGGTTTTTGGGGTATGTTTTGGAGGTTCGGACTGGGTAGATAATTGTTTTAGTTATAAAATCCTAATATTATTAGCCTTATTCTTTTGTTTGGCTTCTTTTTCTCTTCTTTAGTTAAGGCATGAGATAACTGATTAGCAAAATTACCCAAATCATGAATGTGAGCAATTGTCCAACTACGGTGTTGTCCTTCTACTGTTTGTCCTAATTCTTCATCTAAGTAACCCATTTATGAAATCGAAATTGAGGAGAGTATCATTTTGATGATTAGCCTAATTCTCTTCAGATAATCCTGAATATGGTTTAAATATTTTTTCGAATCTCTCAAAATATGTCATTTCTGACTCATCTGAATTTTGTTGACATTGTTGTATTTTATTCCAGTAGACCATTCTTTGAAAGGTCAACTGAAGGGATGGCTTGAGCAAAGCCTTTGAAACCTCATGGTCACATTTGTGGTCTTCTGAAAATGTATGAAAGTCCTCCACGCGGTTCCTCCAATTTGCCTTAGCTCTTCCAATCTTTAGCTTAACTTTCTGATATTAAGTGAAATACTTAATACAAATTGGAAAAACCAGGGTTGTAAACTTGAATATTTAGTTCAAATTTCCTGACAAAACCAATAGGGTCCTGGTGGGGATGTGGAAATTCCTTAATTATGCCTTTAACGTCTACCTTTGATCATGGTTGATAAGTTAAGGCAGGTTCTCCTCTACCAGATACCAGTCATTCACAAAATGGAGCTAAAACAACAAGAGTGGGAAGAAGGGGAAAGGGAAGAAAAGAAGGAAAGGCTGGACAGTGTAGTTCAGATGAGGAAGACATGGGTAATAAAGAGATGGGGAAGCAGAAGGAGGAGTAAAAAAAGATTTGGCAGTTTTGTTGTTGTTGCTGTTTTTAACTTATAAATGGTTTTAGAGGGCTTTACATTTCCTTCCAGTAGAGAAAGAACTTTGTGAGAGTGCTGTTCAGATGCTTCTAAGTACTGTTAGAAGTAACTCCCTCAATTATTTCGTTTAATTTTAGAAATAGCTTTTTCTTATTGTGCACATAAATAAGCTAATTTAGGTATTTCAAAGATAACCCATTTTGGTCATTATTGTTTGGGGTCTTCATGGGTTAAGAAAGACAATTTTTCTAGATATGGACAGGAGGTTGCACCACAAGTATTTTACAGGAACCCAGCTGGAATTTCTAAAGGTGGATCTCTCCTTAAAAAGGAAGACTCACTTTTAGATGGATGATTGCCCATAATTTGGATTCTCTTTTTAAGTCATCAAAGATGAAATGGGAAAGATGTTTTTGATCTGGTATGTTGCTTAATGGGGATTATTCCTTGAGGTGACACCGGGGAATCACTTTTCTCTTCTTACCTGTCTTGGTGAAAGCCAGGAATCCTGGGCACTTAAGGCACTAGAAGATCAGCTCTTCATATGTGCCCACTAGGTTAAGCAAGATTTCCTGTATGTTCTTCTCTGAGAATTCCCTACAGGACTATTGCATGTTATAAGTGATGCAATACCTTATTAGCCTAAGGTATCTTTTGGCCAGGAGAAACAGTGTCCCTTGTCTTTGATACTTATCTTCATCCTCATAGAAAGCTTTCCTTCCTTCCTTCCTTCCTTCCTTCCTTCCTTTCTCTCTCTTTCTTTCCTTCCTTCCTTCCTTCCTTCGTTCCTTCCTTCCTTCCTTCTTCTTTCTTTCTCTCTCTCTCTCTCTTTCCTTCCTTCTTTCTTTCTTTTTTTTTTTTGGCAAAGTCTCACTCTGTCTCCCAGAGTGCAATGGTGTGATCTCAGCTCACTGCAACCTCCGTTTCCCCAAGTTCAAGTGATTCTCCTGCCTCAGCCTCTTGATTAGCTGGGATTACAGGCACGTGTCACCACACCTGGCTAATATTTTGTATTTTTTGATAAAGACAGAGTTTCATCATGTTGACCAGGCTAGTCTTGAACGCCTGACCTTAAGTGATCTGCCTGTCTCGGCCTCCCAAAGAGCTGTGTTTACAAGCCTGAGCCACTGCATCTGGCCATCCTTATAGAAAGCTTTTCTTTTTGGTCACTCAAAAACAAACAAAACAACTTCAGATATGTCAAATGAACCAAACTTCAGAGTTTAGCCAGGTTTTATTTTTAATGCAAATTTTGCTTAAGCCACATTCACTTCCTCTTTTCAGAGAGAGAAGCTTTCTTTCCCTGACCAAAATTCAAATAAGAGAAAAAGCTGTACAAACATTAATGAGCAGTTACAAATAACATTTAACCTTAGAGAAAAGTGAAAACCACAAATTTGTGAACAGAAGAATATCTAGAGAACAAACAAAGACTCTTATCTTAAAGCAGAGCTTCAATTCCAGCTCCGTCAAGTGTGGAATCGGGTCACTTGAGTAAAGTCTGATTTTCAGTCCAAATCAGGGAGATTCAAAACCTGAGAGGGTCCTCACTGGAGACCCTCTGCTGGCTCCAGTGAAGTCAGGTGAATGAAAACTGTTCATGCTGGTACCAAAATCCTAGCTGTGGGCAATGCAGTGGGGAATCAATAGAGGCTTGCTTTAGATCCTTCCATAGTTGCCAAAATGTCAACTTGAAATAAGCATCAGAATCTACTTTGATTTGAAGAGAGTTTATTTTGAATTTTGAAGAGAGTTTATTCAAGTACAAAGTTTGAATATGGCCTCCTGGGAGACACATATTCCAAAGAATGGAAGTCAGCATTTTGAAGTGTAGAAGTTTGAGGTCACTTACATAGATAAGGTTTAGAAAGCTTAACAGAATTTCAATATTTGTCTGTATTTGGCTGAATGTATAGTTATAGTAATCCAATTAGACAAGGTAATTTTTTTCTTTTCAGGAAAGGTCTATTTAACATTCCACATGGAAGATATAAAATTCAGGAGGTAATTAGTGTTACCTTAACTGAGTTAGGTACTGATAGGGTTTGGTTCTGTGTCCTCACCCAAATCTCATAGTGAATTATAATCCCCATAATCCCCACATATCAAGGGAGGGACCTAGTGGGAAGTGATTGGATCATGGGGGCAGTGTCCCCCATGATGTTCTTGTGATAGTGAGTGAGTTCTCATGAGATCTGATGATTTTATAAGGGGCTCTTTACCTTTCACACACACACTCTCTCTTTCTTGCCTGCCACCATGTAAGATGTGCCTGCTTCTCTTCTACCATGATTGTAAGTTTCCTGAGGCCTCCCCAGCCATGTGGAATTGTGAGTCAATTAAACCTCTTTTTATAAATTACCCAGTGTCAGGCAGTTGTTTATAATTGGGGAAAACAGACTAATACAGGTACAAAGAAGGAGGCAGTTAATCTATCACAAAGATCAGTGATTAGAAGGAGGTCTGGTCTCTTGTTTCTCCTCATCATTTACAGAAGAACACTGAAGAAGAGAGTTAATCTATAATCTAAGCAGCGGAAGTTACAACTCCATGCTCCATGGCTGAGATCACAGTCATATCTCTCAACACTTAATGTGTTTTCTGGGGTTCCCAGAGCTTTTAAATTTTATTTATTTTCATATTCTCTATGCCTTATTTTTCTTATCTGAAAAGAAAAGCAAGTAATACTACTACTTGCTTCATGGGCTTGCTGCAATATTTAAATGACAATGAGGAGATAAAGCAATTAGACCCTAGCACATGGTGAGTGCTCAAGGAACATTGGCTGCTCTTATCACAAGGATCGGTGTATAGTAGGCATCTAAAAATACATAAAATAAATTTGAAAAAAGTTTATGGCATAGAAGTAGATAAAGTAATCAGAACCTAGCACATGGTGAGTGCTTATTTAAAAGTACAAGTCCTTTTATTTATTTTTACGTATTTATATTTTTGAGATGGGGTCTTGCTATGTTGCCCAGGCTAATCTCCTGGATTCAAGTGATCCTTCTGCCTCAGCCTCTTGTGTAGCTTTGATTACAGGCATATGCAACCATGCCCAGCAGTATGAGTTCTTTTAATAAACGGATTGACTGAGGTAAACTTGGTCTTCTTTTGAGGTAAACCAATGACTGTCTTCTTTTCTATTTATTTTGCCAATCTATCTTACACCTGGATTGTAAATGATCTGCTGCACCAGTTCAAATTGTGTTTAAGTCATAAAAAGGAAAAGTTTGGAAAACCAAAATCAGAAACAATTACCAAGTGAAATTATAATCACACAGGAAAGGTGTTTAACAAGGGTGAATGAGAGATTCCCAGTGGCATACATCTTATTTAAAATCTTAATTAGAGTTCTGGAAAAGGCAAAGTCATATGCTAAAGTAATGTTAAGGTAATTACATTAGAAATGGATGGACATGTGAATACAGGCTGAGGACCTATATAGAGAAGCTGCGGGCCAGGGCAGTGGCTCCCACCTGTAATCTCAGCACTTTGGTAGGTGGAGGCGGGAGGATCACTGGAGGTCAGGAGTCCGAGACCAGCCTGGCCAACATGGTGAAACCTCATCTCTACTAAAATTACAGAAATTAGCCAGGCATGGTGGTGTGTGCCTGTAATCCCAGCTACTCAGGAGGCTGAGGCAGAAGCGCTTGAACCCTGGAGCCAGAGGTTGCAATGAGCCAAGATTGCACCATTGCACTCCAGCCTGGGTGACAGAGCAAGTCTCCATCTCAAATAAATAAATAAATAAATAAATAAATAAATAAATGAAATGAAATGAAATAAAGAAGCCTGTGCACACTGATTGCAATGGGGCAAAAATAATAAATAAATAGAAAGAAGTCAAAATAAGGCTTTTTTTTTTTTTCCCCAAAGAGCTCGGAATGTATTATAAACATCTCATTAATCTGTTCAGTGTTTCTAGAAAAGTGAGATAAGGTACTTAATTGAGTCATATTGCTTAAAATTGTTTTAAAAAAATTGTCAGTCTTTTATTTTAAGAAATCAACTAGTTCTATAAAGGATGAATAAGAGAAATCACAGTCCCCAGCCACTTCTCCCTGTCTTCTTTTCCCAAAGGCAACTGCTCTCAAATGCTTTAGCTGATTCTTTGACAGGTATCTCTGTAACTATAAATAATACTCCTGCATTTCTGTTTATTTTTTCTCACTTTTCGCGATGAGGATTTAGCTCTCTTTCTTGTGTGCCCACTACTACCAAACCTCTGCACACTCCCCATTTCTCCATCCTCCTTAATACAGGGTCACAATTTTGGTCAGATCAAATTATGGTATTAACGGTATTTGCATTATTATAATATGTTTTATATTCAAAATGGAGGGGCTGGGTGTGGTGCCTCATGCCTGTAATCCCAGCACAGTGGGAGGCTGAGGAGGGAAGATCACTTAAGCTCAGGAGTTCAAGACCAGCCCTGGCAACACAGTGAGACCCTTGTCTCTATTGCTTAAAAAAAAAGGTAAAAAAAAAAAAAAAAAAAAAAAGAATGAAGGTATGTGGTAAACCACTATTACTTTTTATTTGCTAGACATTATGGGGGATGAGGGGGTGTTCTCTTGAGGTGTATTTGTCTTGTTTTTTGGTTTTTCATCTTGCATTATTTGCTTTCTTTTCTGAGACTAGTAATATCTATCACTATTCAACCCCAGTTCTCCAGCTTATCCCTACGTCTTTCAGTATGTTGATTCACATCAGGTATCAGACATCAACTTCATGTTCTAGAAAAAAACCCTACCCAAAGTTGTCTGAGTTGTTTTATAGCTAACAATCTCCCTTTACCAACATCCTGTAGACCTCTGCCTCTCCCTGTGTAGATGTCCTTTCTCAAATATTTTCCTATCCTTTTGGTGGAGTACATCCTGTATCCACTAGCTTCCCAAGAAAGAGTATGTGGGAAGTAAAGCTTTTGAGAACCTGCAAGCCTGAAGTATGTTTCTTCACTCATAGTTGATTTGCAACTTGACTGGCCCATAGAATACTAGGTTGGAAATAATTTTGAAAGCATGGTGTATTAGTCTGTTCTCACATTGCTCATAAAGACATACCCAAGACTGGGTAATTTATAAAGAAAAAAAGGTTTAATGGACTCACAGATCCACGTGACTGGGGAGGCCTCACAATCATGGCGGAAGGCGAAAAGCATGTATTACATGATGGCAGGCAAGAGAGAATGAAAGTCACGTGAAAGGGGAAACGCCTTATAAAACCACCAGATCTCATGAGACTTATTCACTACCATGAGAACAGTATGGGGGGGACAGCCTCCATGATTCAATTATCTCCCATCAGGTCCCTCCCACAACACGTGGGAATTATCGGAGCTACTATTCAAGATTAGATTTGGGTGGGGACACAGCCAAACCATATCACATTGTTTTACTGTCTTCTATCTTCCAGAGTTCCTTTTGGGAAATCTGAACTTATTCAGATGCCTCAACCTTTGGGTGTTGTGTTTTCTGGAAATGTGTAGAATTTTCTCTTTGTGCATTATTCATCAGTATGGGTTTATGCTATGATTTGAATATGTCCCTTCCAACATTCAGGTGTTGAAACTTAATGGTCAAGGTGATGGTGTTAAGAGATGGGGCCCTTAAGAGATGATTAGGTGATGAGGGCCCATCCCCTTGTGAATGGGATTAGGTACACTGAAAAAGGGGCTTGATGGAGGAAGTCTGTCCTTTTTTGCAGCCCTCACTAGATACCAAACCTGCCAGTGCCTTGATCTTGGATGCCTCCTCAGCCTCCAGTACCAAGAGAAAATAAATTTCTGTTCTTTGTAAATTACCCAGTCTCAGGAATGTTGTTATAGCAGCACAAACAAAATAAGACAGTTTATTTTTGGGCGTTGGGCTGAGGATTTAGTGAGACCTTCTATTTTTTCCTGAGGGCTCTTTTTCACTTTCTCTCTTTTTTTTTTTTCATTTTTATTATGAGACCAGGTCTTGCTCTGTTGCCTAGGATGTAGTATAGTAGTGTGATCTTGGCTCACTGTGGTCTCAACCTTCTGGGCTCAAGTGCCTCAGCATCCTGGGTAGCTGGGACCACAGGCATGTGCCACTATATCTGGCTAATTTATTATTATTATTTTTTTTTTGTAGAGATGGGGGCTCACTCTGTTGCCCAGGCTGGTCTCGAACTCCTGGACTCAGAAGATCCTCCTGTCTCAGTCTCCCAAAATGCTGGGATTATAGGTGTGAACTGAAAATTTTTTTTATATTTTTCAATTCTGATTTCATGAGTGCATTGTAATAAAAATTCATGACCTTTCTGAAGACATTGAGAGTTTTTTTGCTCTTCCTGCACACTTTCTGTTTTCACTATATATATTTGTTTCTGTTCAGGTGTTTCTTGAATCTTTCATGCTTGATTACTTGCTCATATTTAAACGTGGAGGCTTCAAGAGCTGCCTGGAAACTCTGAGTAAGTGGGTGAGGCTTGATCATGGTGAGATTTCCTGTAGGGTGAGCTGCCTGGGCCCTTTGTTGGGGAAGCCCCGATGTCAACATCCATGTGAGTGTATTTGGATCTTTCTTCTTGGGTCTGATAGATTCCCACCTACAAAAGACTTATTTGGTGTTCTGCATGAAAGTAAATAACTGCTGCCATCATTCTGAGATGAGGAGGAAGTTTTGCATTTAGTAGGCATACATCATTTACTTAACCCTCCTGTGTTTTGTTTATTAAAACACACTCTCTGCTTTACCCTCTTCAAAGAGGAAGACTGTCTTCTGGTGGGGTGAGGGAAGGAAATCACCCAGCATTTGGAGGAAGAGAGGGGCATCTAGGGATATAACTGCTTTTCAAACAGCTTTCAACCAACGTTCTTTCTTCCATCACAGCCCTGCCCTTCTTTTCTAGGAGTAGTTGTGCCTTCAATGCCTGAGCCTTGATTATTTGGTAGTTTAAATTGACTTGGTTCTTGGATTTCCCCAGGAGGAAAAAGAGTTCAAATTTTCATCAGTTTTACCAAGTCCATACCACCTGTTATCTGTTTTGTAGCTTTCAAAAAGTTGGTGCTATTTCTTGTCATGTTCACTGTATCCTTATAGGTTTATGCTTAAAAAACAAAACAAAACAAAACCTTTTACCATACCATAGTTGCAGTGCAGTTTAGGAGAGAGTGAAAGTGTGTGTTCAATTAGCCAGCCATTCTTTTGCAATTCTGCTTTTTTTATGGTATGTTTAGAGATTTTTTTTTTTTAATTTTTTTTTTTTTTTTTTTTTTTTTTGAGACACTGCTGTGTCGCCCAGGCGGGAGTGCAATGGCTCCATCTCGGCTCACTGCAAGCTCTGCCTCCCGGGTTCACGCCATTCTCCTGCCTAACCCTCCCGAGTAGTTGGGATTACAGGCACCTACCACCACGACCGGCTAATTGTTTTCTATTTTTAGTGGAGACAGGGTTTCACCGTGTTAGCCAGGATGGTCTCCAACTCCTGACCTCGTGATCCGCCCGCCTTGGTCCCCCAAAGTGCTGGGATTACAGGCGTGAGCCACCGCGCCCCGCCGTGTTTAGAGATTTTTTTGCAGTTGCCTTCTTTTGAGAAAACCAAAGGCAGCAGACTCTGGGCATGCTGAACTGGGGCTACTTGCTCCATTTCAGTTCTTAAATTTAGAAGTATGCCTCTGCTTCCCTCGCAGACAGTCCAATTAAAAATAAAAACCTCCAAATCAAGAATCAAGAAACAGTTATGGGACTCTGATTGCAGCAAGCATTTTCAAAAGCAATTAGCATTCAAATAACTTACCCACTGAGATAGAACAATGGTCTCCCAAGGATGTTCACATTCTAATTCCCAGAACCTGTATGTCAAATTACATGTCAAAGGGGGATTAAAGTAGCAGGTGGAATTAAGGTAGCTAGTCAGCTGACTTTAAAATAGGGAGATTATCCTGGGTCATCTGCTTGGCCTAATGTAGTCACAAGGATCCTTAATTGTGGATGAGGGAGACAGAAGAGTTATTGTCAAAGTTATACGATGTTAGAAAGACTTGACCATCCCTTCCTGGCTTTGAAGATGGAAGGGGAACATGAGCCAAAGAATGCGGATAGCCTCTAGACACTGCACCAGGAAAGGACACAGATTCTCCCCTGGAAGCTCCTGAAGGAACCAGCTCTGCTGACAGGGCTTTTTTTTGTCAGGGAGAGGGGGATCGATTTTTATGTGGGCTTCTCGCAGTGGTTAGAGTCACTCTTCAGAACAATCTCAGCACAGGAAATGCATCACTGAGACTGCCTAGAAAAGTCTGACCAGTAGCACCTTACTGCTTAAAACACACATATTCACAATAACTGACAAACGATAATGTGCCTCATGCAGGAATGTGTTCTCATTTGCAAATCTCTCAACTGGCTAGAGCACTAAACCCTCCACCAACTCCTTCTATCTCATTCACCTGGAAACCAGTCTCAATCACATCTCCCCATCCCCAGAACCAATTCCTTATTAAATCTCTCCCTAAGCGGGTTGCCTCCTGTAGCGGGGGCCAGACTGCGACTTGGGAATCAAGCCTGGCTCCACAGGTTGCAATTCCATCTTCTTGTGCCTTTAGGGTAGGACACTGCAAGGGATCCCACAGTTAGCACTCCACCACTTCCCCACTCTAACTGGGGAAAGGAACGTGAGAGAGTCAGAATTCATCTATTTGATTCGTTCACTGAAAAAGGATTCACTTTGGTAGAACTTGTTTGCCTTTGAGACACTTCAGTGAGTTACTTGGGATTCTTTAAAAAGTGGAAGAAAAGGCATCTGAGGGCTATGACACAATCCAGCCACTTCTGGCCACATGTCAGCTTGCTTGTGCCCACTGGACTCGTCAGAGGGAGGCAGGCCCTGCAGTACCCCCAGTACCCTCAAAGCCTCCTCCTGGCAATTCTGGGCAGGGCTGACGTCTGGGCCACAGCTAGTCCAAGACTGTCTTTGAAGACCCAATCAAGCTTCTGTCTGAAATTCCATCTTCTTCTGTCCCAGGTGGTTGTGGACACCCCTGGGGGCTTGTACGGAGGACCAGGCATGGCCAAGGGAAGCAGACAGGCTCAGAGCACATTTCCATTTACAGGGAACAGAACACAGGCCCCTGTGTGTCCACGGAGCAATGTGTAAGTTGCAGTGGTGAGTAGAGTAAAACCTCTATGTTGAGCACAGTTATCTCTGGCAAACACAGGGGCCTGCAGTCAGTCCACAATGCTGTGGAATACACCTGAGTACACAGTCAGACATTTGCCCCGTAAACAGTAAATGTGTAACATCAGTTACTTAGAGAGGGCCGTCTGTGCTCCAGACATGTGGTTTGCATGAGGAGAATGGCTGCCACTCAAGGTATCTTCACAGGGAAACAGGGCTTGGGCTCACACACAATGGACAGGCATGCAGGGTTCACCCAAAAAGTTACGGTGTACGGACTTCACTCTGTTCAACATGGATTTGGTTTTGTGGAATCCAAATGCGCTCATTTACTTCACAGCCTTGGATTTGTCTGTTTGGGGATCGATCTATCTATCTATCTATCTAGCTCTCTATCTATCTATCTATCTATCTAGATATTTATATCTATATATTTTCTTACTATAACATCAGTGCCTTGTCTGAATATCATCATATCATCATTGTTCAAGAGTAGGGGGAAAATCAGACTCTTCGTATGAACAGGGCTGCTTGAGGAATGTTCATTTCAGCTGTTTGCCACCTCCATTCAGATTATTCCTATCACAGCTCAGCTGGTGACCCGAAGCTAAGCAACAGGCGCAAGGATCCTGTGGGTCTTCCAGATGGCTGTGTTCACCTCCTACCTGAGAGACTCTTTACACAGAAAATGAGTCACCCCACTCAAAAGGAGTGGGGACAGGGGCAGGGACAGGACATGAGAGCCACAGATAACCAAGGTGTTTCTTCCAAGTGGCCAGTTTAAAACAGACAATGACCAGCCATCCATCCCCGAAAAAAACCCAAAAGAAACCACACCAAAAAAAAATTTATTCAGAATCAAAGACAAAATACGGTGTGACGGCCAGGCTGGAGGGGCCCTTTCTCAGTGTCTATCCCTTCTTCAGTCTCGTATCTCTTTCCTCCTATGTGTGAGGAACAGTGAGACATAAAGACCCGCGGAGCACGTGCTCGGGCTGGAGGCTGATGCTGACCACCTGTGGGCACAGACCAAGGGGCACATGCAGAAAGCTGCACATCTATCCACTACCATGGCTTAGGGCCACCCGCTCACGGAGGTTTCAGAGACAGCCTCCACTCTAGCCTTCACGCAAGACATCTCCTTTACACAAGACAGCACATGGTAGCTGTCGTGGAAGTCCAGGGGCCCATCCAGTGCATCAGCAATGAGCATGTTGAACTCTTTAAGGCCATGATCATGGTGGCCCTGGCATACACACTTCAATGCCCGAGTCACCAGTGAAGTGGCAATGTCTCCTGAGCATCTTCTCTTTGCTGTCGGGCGGTGCGCTGCCATGTTGAGAGCTGTCATCTTTCAGCAGCTCCTCCTTACCTTCTGCATCCTTGTCCAGGAAGGTCCTTGGGTCCAGCTCTCCCAGGCTGGCTACAGAGCCACTGGGCTGCATCTCCAGGTCTTTGGTGGCTACTCGGTCACCTGGTAGGTCAGAGGGCTCAGGATCAGCGATGCTTGGGGGTCTTGTGATGCTTCTGCTGGGCTCAGACAAGGGGATTCCCTTGGATCCCCTGGTGGGATTGGCGCCGGGGGACTCCCATCTGCCGGGCCGCACTGTGCAGGCAGGAGCTGCTGCTGCTGCATAGCTGGAAGGCACTGTATGCTGGGGGAGGAGTTGGAGGCTGGCTCACCACTTCCTCAGAAGGAGGAGTTAAGTAGTTTAGCAAAAATCTGAAATAAAAAGGCAGCACTGAGTGATTGAAGGCTTCTCGGCAGGGGATCAGGTTGATTTCATGTTGCCGATGCTGGGCCTGAAGGCGGTGCTTGGCTTGGCGGTGGTGGCCATTGCAGCAGCAGCTAAGGATGATGATGATGGTCCACACCAGCCAGAGCTACCAGAGTTCCTAGTAGTAGTTGTAGCACTGAGACTGTCCACAGCAGTGTCCTGTGTCACAGATGTAGCTTTGATTATTGGTATCCATGCAGGCTTCCTTATCCTGTGGGGGTTCAGCCCTGGCTGACAGTGGGCTGGGCAGCACCAGGAGGAGCAGGAGCACCATGCCACCCAGGAGCCTTCTCCTCTCCATCCCCCTCCTGCTCCTGCCCCTCTGCCATGGCGCTGCCACCTCCCTCCTCCCTCTCCTTCTCTACCCTCTTCTTCCTTGTTCCTTCTTTTTTCTGCTGACAATTTGACTTCAGCCCAGTAAGGCTAATTTCGGACTTCTGACTGCTAGAACTGTAAGATAATAAATTTGTGTTGTTTCGAGTCACTAAGTTCGTGGTAATATGTGAAAGCACCGATAGGAAATGAATACACTCACTATAAATTTAAAAAATAAAGTATGATTCATAGTACCTTAAAATCTGAGAACCCAGAAACAAATCCATGCACCTACAGTGAACTCATTTTCCACAAAGGTGCCAAGAACATACATTGGAGAATGGGCAGTCTCTTCAATCAATGGTGCTGGGAGAACTGGGCGCCGTATGCAGAAGAATGAAACTAGGTCCCTATCTCTTGCCATATACAAAAATGAAATAAAAATGAATTAAAGACTTAAATCTAAGGCTTCAAACTATGTAACTACTACAAGAAAAAATTGGAGAAACTCTCCAGGACATTGGACTGGGCAAAGATTTCTTGAGTAATACCCCACAAGCATAGGCTACCAAAGCAAAAATGGACAAATGAGATTATGTCAAGTTAAAAAGCTTCTGCACAGCAAAAGAAACAATCAGCAAGTGAAGACACAACCCACAGAATGGGAGAAAATATCTGCAAACTATCCACCTGACAAGTGATTAATAGTATATATAAGGTATTCAAACAACTCTATAGGAAAAAATCTAATAATCCAATTATAAAATAGGAGAAAGATTTGAACTGATATTTCTCAAAAGAAGACATACAAATGGCAAACAGGCATATGAAAAGGTGTTCAACATCATTGATCATAAAAGAAATGCAAATCAAACTTACAATGAGATATCATCTCACCCCAGTTAAAATGGCTTATATCCAAAAGGCAATAACCTATGGAGAGGATGTAGAGAAAAGCAAACCCTTTGGACACTGTTGGTGGGAATGCAAATTAGTACAACCACTGTGTAGAACAGTTTAGAGGTTCTTCAAAAAACTAAAAATAGAGCTACCATATGATCCAGCAATCATGCTGCTGGGTATATAACCCCCCAAAAGGGAAATCAGCGTATCAAAGAGCTATCTACACTTCCATGTTTGTTGCAGCACTGTTCACAATAGCCAAGACTTGGAAGCAACCTAAGTGTCCATCGACAGATGAATGGATAAAGAAAATGTGGTACATATACACAATGGAGTACTATGCAACAATAAAAAAGAATTAGATCCTGCCATTTGCAACAACATGAATGAAACTGGAGGTCATTATGTTAAGTGAAAATAAGCCAAGCACAGAAAGACAAATGTTACATGTTCTCACTTATTTGTGAGATGTAAAAACCAAAACAAGCACACAGGGATAGAGAGTAGAAGGATGGTTACTAGAGGCTGGGAAGGATAGTAGGGGTTGGTAGAGGGGAGGTGGAGATGATTAATGAGTACAAAAAAAAAAAAGAAATAATGAATAGAGCATAGTATTTGATAGCACAACAAGGTGACTATAGTAAAAATAATTTAATTGTTTATTTTAAAATAACTAAGTATAACTGAATTATTTGTACAAAGGATAAATGCTTGAGGGAATGGATATCCCATTTTACGTGGTATGATTATTACACATTGCATACCTGTTTCAAAACATCACATGTATCCCCATAAATATCTATACCTACTATGTACCCACAAAAAATTAAAAACTAAAAAAAAATTAAATAAAGAACTCCAAAAAATGTTTGAGGTTTTCAACAGATTGATTACATTAACTCTGCCCTCCGATTCCTTGTCCAGAGGAAGATTATATGGAAGTAATGACAGTGAAGCTTCAGGACTTTTGGTACACAGGTATCAAGAATATTGAAGTTGTAGCGTATCCTAGGTAGAAAGGAGAAGCTAGGTGAATTGTCCCAAGAGATCTTAGGAGAAAGGTTTCTGAATCTCCAAAGCTCCAGTTATTTGTTGTGATTTCTGTTCCTATTCTGAATAAATTCATACCTAATTTTGTTTTGGTAGTTTTGTATTGTTTTTCTTATAGAGAACTCCCCAAGTTGTACCTGTTCTAGGCCCCAAACACCGAGATCCACTCTGCCCTTACCTTTTTCTTATTATTTGTTTAATTTTTTTATTGAGATGGGGTCTTACCCCTTTACCCAGGCTGGAGTGCAGTGGCACAATCACGGCTCACTGCAGCCTCTGCCTCCCAAGCTCAAGCAATCCTCCCACCTCAGCCTTCTGAGTAGCTGGAACTACAGGCATGCGCCACCACATCTGGTATTTTTGTTTTGAAACAGGCACGCAATGTGTAATAATCATACCATGTAATTTTTGGTATTTTTGGTGGAGATGGGGCTTCACCATGTTGCCCAGGCTGGTTTCAAACTCCCGAGCTTAAGTGGTCCACCTGACTTGGCCTCCCAAAGTGCTGGGATTACAGGTGTGAGCTACTGTGCCTAGCTGCATTTTTCTTTTTAAAATAGATGTAGGCTAGTCTGGTGGCTCACATTGTAACTCCAGCACTTTGGGAGGCTGAGGTGGGAGGATCACTTGAGCCCAGGAGTTCGAGGCTAGCCTGGGCAACAAAGTGAGAGTCCCCAGTCTCTACAAAAAATGAGAAAAATTAAAGAGGCTTGGTGGCGCATGCCTGTAGTCTCAGCTACTTCAGGAGGCTGATGCGGGAGGATCACTTGAGTCTGGGAGGCCGAGGCTGCAGTGAGCCGTGATCGTGCCACTGCATTCCAGCCTGGGCAACAGAATGAGACCCCATTTCAAAAAAAAAAAAAAAAAAAAAAGACGTAAAAATCATAATATACATGCATATATACATACATAATTATTTTAATCATTGAGAAAGGAAAAAAAAAGTTGCAGTTAAGGTTCAAGTGACTAACAAAACACCCCAAACCCAGGCCCTTTTATAATATCAAATCTGCCAATGGGATTTGAAGTGAAATACATCCGTGTCTGGATGTATTTTAAGAATGTTTGTCAAAATTGTGTCTGATCCTATCACAATCTTAAGACAACAGGACACACTCTAAAGACGGGGAATGGCAAGAGTCATCTGAAGAGAATTTGACACACTAGAATTGAACTGAATTCAATTCAGATAAGCAAACATTAGTTGCATACCTGAGCAAATGGGGCTCTGTGCTTTCTCTGAGGTGGGAGAAGAGGGGTGGCAGGGGAATGACTGATTACAGTTGTTAAGAATAGGTATCCTCAGGCCAGGCGCGGTGGCTCATGCCTGTAATCCCAGCACTTTGGGAGGGTGAGGCGGGTGGGTCACCTGAGGTCAGGAGTTTGAGACCAGCCTAGCCAACATAGTAAAACTCGGTGTCTACTAAAAATACAAAAATTAGCCAGGCGTGGTGGTGGGTGCCTGTAATCCCAGCTACTTGGGAGGCTGAGGCAGAAGAATTGCTTGAACCCGGGAGATGGAGGTTGCAGTGAGCCGAGATTGTGCCATTGTACTCTAGCCTGGGCAACAAGAGCAAAACTCTGTCTCAAGAAAAAAAAAAAAAAAAAGGCAACCTTAACTATCCACCAGTTTCAACACTGTGCATTTTCATTCCAGAGAACTAGGTGGTCTATCTTTTGTTTCCCAATGTTTTTAATGATGTAAAATGCACTTACAAGTGGTTAATATGGTTAATACTATAATATGTAGTTAATACCACCTAACTATACACTTAAAAGTGGTTAATACAAGTAGTTAATACAAAAGAGGTTATGCTAACCGATCACTTTTAAATGTATAGTTCGGTGGTATTAACTACATTCATATCGTTGTGTAACCATCACCACCATCCATCTCCAGTACACTTTTTACTTTTAATACATTTTAAAATTCCATCAGATTTTTGTTTTTAGATGAGGAAATTTATGACTGGGCATCAGTCTTTGTATAATGTTCAGAATAGCTTACCATGAGAAACTGTTAAAAGTTCTTCACGTGTATCAACTCGTTTAATCCTGGCAGCAAGACTTTGAGGTAGAGTCTAAATCACCTTAAAGATGAAAAAACTGAGATGCAGAATGGGTAATAAATAAAGCAGATGAGATTTTAACACAGGTAATCTACATATGTAACCACTATGTTCTACTGATTCCAGAGCATTTTCTGCCAATAAAGATTCTCATGAAATGTCACCAACAGGGGATAAGGTAAATATCTTGTCATAGGATGATGGGTCTCATCCACCTTTTCTGCTCTCTCATACTGGATGGTTATGGCAGCCTCATTACTAACACTGGTTGCCTGGGGCAGGAATTCTCACTGGTGGTAGTGGTAAACAGGGCATATGAATCCCTGCACTTTGAACAAACCTACCCCCATAGGTGATGTGTATATGACCTATGAGAAGTTGGTTGTAGAATTCTGTTGCAGAAGGATATTTATTGATGTAGGGGGACAGAAAGCAGGTCACAAAAAAGTATGCATAAAAACAGGTGTGATCTTATTTTTGTAAATATTTGTGTGTGTATATATATGAAAATTAGACAAACAGCTATTTTTTTCTTTCATTTCTACATTTACTATGTATTAATTTTTTTTCAAGGGGAAAAAAATCAACAAACTTAAAGTTTCAGCAAGTAAACCTCTATGGAGGGTTATTCCAGGAAGCCCTTGGCTGAGAAGTGGTGCTCTAGGAATCTTTGGTGCTCCAGGAAATTGATAGCCCTTGGGAAAGACCGAAATTCTTTACCATGGGTGGTGCTTCAGGGAGAACGACGATTTCTGAAGGAAACAGACTTCAGAGAAGCCTGGCTAACCAGGAAGACACCTGGTTTAGGGGGCAAAGCCAACACTTCAAACACATTTTTTGCTCAAATTTAGGAAAAGAGCTGATCACCAAGAAGTTGGAAACTTTTTCCTAACTTGTTTACACATCAAGCTGTTATGTGCTATCTTTGTATATATAATGTGCCTGAATGTCCTTGAGGACATTGTTGTTGTGGTAGCGTACACCATACTAAAGACAAAGAGGGAGAAGAGATTTGTAAACTTTTATGATGTGAAATGCAGTTATTGTGAAGGTGCAATGCGTGATGCTGATTAATAATGGTTAAGTCAAATATAAAAAGTTGAGCATGCAGACAGTAGAGGATATAATTTTTAATTAAGATCCCAACATAAAAGGCAAAGATACAAAGGTTTTGTGCTGCATAGGACAAACATTTATGGCTTTTTATTTATGTCTAGAACATTGAGACAATGCATTGCAGTTATCTGGTGTCATTCACAGCAATTCAGGACAGGTGTGGTGCTTATGGTGTCAGGGACACAGCCTCCTTCTTGTTGCTCCACTTTGCATGGCCTCAACTTCATGATCTAAGATAGCAGCATCTATGTTTCAAGCAGCAGGTCAGAGGAAGAGAAAAAGAAACTGGCCCCACATGACAGTCCTACCTATTTCCACTTACATACAAGGAGATGGAAAATGTTGTCTTTATGTTTGGCAGCTGTTTATAAAACAACAAAAGCTGGAGCGTGTATTAACAATGTGAATGAAAGAATGGATATTGGGGGACAACCAGTACCCTCTGCCATAAGCATCTATTGCAGGATGTCTCCACCTTGGCAACACTGACATTCTGGGTGAGATCATTCTTTGTTCCAGTCCGGTGCATTGTGGAATGCTTTAACAGCATCCCTGGCTTCTATCCACTAGGTTACGACAACCAGAAATGTCTCTAGGTATTGCTAAATGTTCCCCTCAGGATGACCTCTCCACTTCCTGTTGAGAACCACTGATTTACTGTCTGCAGAAACTGTGTTAATCACTGAAGAGACAAACCATAAATGAGATCATTTCACATGGCAATAAGTGCCATGATGAAAATAAAACAGGATAAGAAGGCAGACAGGCCTGGGATGCAACATTTACTACATGCAAACGTCCTGAAAGAATTTGGCTTGTTGCAAGAAGAATCAGAATGCAGACATGTCAGGATCTGTATCCTAGGGAAAGAACAACAACAAACAGAATACAGGTGTGACTGGCAGAGCAGGTGGACTGAGTTGAGGCTGGAGAGTAGATGGGAGCCTGGTGAGGTCTTGGTGTTTGATCTTGGTGGTCTGATCTTTACTGCAGTGGGAAAGAATTGGAAGACAAGCAGGGAATGACATGATCAGTGTTTTTTTTTTTGTTTTTCTTTTAAACCAGGTGGCTGCTGAGGGCATGTATATGAGAGAAGCATTAGAGAAGATACAGGGAGATGAGGAGGTTGTCATAGTCCATGTGAGAGATGATGATGGCTTGCAATTAGGCAGTGGCAATGGTAATGGCAATGGAGAAATACTATTGAAGGAGAAAAGTAACTAAGATAGGAGATGGTTAAGGCTATCTTTGACTTATCCAAATGACTAATGGGGAAGACGGAGTGGTGTTAAAGGGTAATTGTTTTCCACACCCCTTGAAATTCAGTTCAGGCCTTACAGATCTGTCCTGTATGCTCCTGTATTAATTTACTATGGCAGCAGTAACAAACAATCACAAACTGGACGGCTTGAAAGAATAAATTTATTCCCGTAGTTCTGGAGGCCAGGAAGTCCCATATCAGTTTTATGGGTATCTAGAGACTCTGGGGAAGAATCTGTTCCATGCCTCCTCCGGCTTCTGGTGACTGTCAGCATTCCTTCGCTGCAGCTCCATCATTCCAATCTCTGCCTCTGTGGTCACTGTGCTTTCTCCTCTGCTATGTGGTAATATCTCCCTTTGCTTCTATCTAAGCATAGATGTAGCTGCATTTAGGGCACACCCAGATTATCCAGGATAATCTCTCCATCTCAAGACTTTAACTTAATCACACCTTTTGCTATAGAAGAGAACATTTCCAGGTTCCAGGGATTGGTATAGGGATATCTTTTGGGAGGTCATAATTAAGCCTACCACAGTTCCTAAAGTGTTTGAAATAATTTCTGGTGCAACTAATAAGGTCATGTTTGTGTAGCGATCAAAGTGGAAAGAAACACTGTGAAAGTAATTTTAAAAATGTCATTCAGTAATGTTAAAAAAAGGAAAAGAATTTTATAAGTGGATTTTCAAGATTACTAAGAAAGGGATGAAAAAACACAGGAGGGTTCCATGGACTTTAGACAGATCATCCTAGACATTAAAGTCAATGCTTAAAAGCATGGTTATAGTCACACATTGTATAGTGGGCACTCAAATGCACAATGGTCTGTCATGTTAGTAGGGCTGGGCATTAAGATAGGAGGGACAGCGAGAAGGCCGTGGACACTGGAATGGGAATGCAGAACTGAACCAGCCCACAGAGGTAGGGCAAGACAACAGGTTCAGGTACATCTAAGTAGCTGTGGCTAGCAGGTCCAATGATGAAGCAGGAGTGACATGCAGGAAAGCAGAGATCACGAATAACTCCAAGAATGGGTAATATTTAGAGATCCAGGCAGGCTGCTGGCATCAGGCTAATATCTCAGAAAGTGGTTAAACTTTAGGCTCTTGATTGGGGTTCCAGGTCAGGACTCTGTCACTAAAAGGGAATCCTAGTTCTCAGCATACTAGGATAAATAGCCAAGAGAGGAACTTAGGCCCTAAAGAACAAGGCATGAATCTAATTAGCAGCACTGGGGTCCAAGATAGAGCTGGACAAACAACAAGGATAACTCATCCCAAGTTCTGGAGTGCTTATCCAGAACTCGCTAAGTGCTACTTCCTAAAGACCAGTACCTCCAGGCAGATTTGCAAGTAGGAGGAAAGTCTAATAATACTTTATGTAATTCTGATGGAAAAAGGCAAGAATAACATTCCTGTGTTTGAATTTATAATACAGCCTAAGACATACAACATAAATAAGTCATTATTGACAATGGGAAGGAAAGTAATTTAACATGCAACATAATTAAATCCATGAAATAAATATTTACTTATATAATACAATTTTCTAAACACCACCATTATTAAGGAGAGTACTAGGAAAAACTAACAAACATAGCATGTGAAACAGTTGGGTACGGTGGTAAAGGGCACAGGCTCTGGAGCCACAACTGACTAATACATTGCAATATTTTGTTTAGCAAATTATAGCTGGTCTGCGTATAAACAGAAGAGCGATATCTGGGGGATCAAGATACCTAAATTCTAGACTTACATCCTGGCCCTGAATCTAACTAGCAATGTTGCCTTGGAAAAACTGCTCAAACTTTTGAGGTCTAAAGTTTCAGACCTGTAAACTTGAGAGGGTTGAGGTCCTAGGTCCCTTAAATGTAAACTTTAAAATGCTTTTTTGGAATCTTTCAAATCTTCAAGCTTTTCAAAGTGCACCCAGACTTTCTCCTTACTATACAGTCTGAACAACTTTGAGAATCACTGTATTATCTTTGTTTATATAGTAATCCTGATCTAAATTTTATTATTCCCATTTTGGAGACAAGGAAATAGAGGCCTAGGCTAGCATGGCTAAATAAGCGATAAAGCTGGGATTAGATTTTAACTCTGCCCATTTTAAAACTGTGCATTTTCTACTTTTCTGTATGTTATTCTGATATTAGACTTAATTTTCACATAGTAGGCTAGGATTCCAAGTACTCAATATCTATATATTTACCCAGATAGCTCTTACTTTGATATTTCTAAGTCTATACTTTGAGCTAACATTTGTTCAGTTCTCTCCTATTTCAGCACTCCCTTTTCTTGTTATTTATGGTGTTGTCAGCCCATATGGTCTAACTCCCATTTCTTACTCCTGTTGAATGTCTCCTACATGTCTGTTTTTTAGCAGTAACTCCTGACTTTTATCTGAAATAAAATTTTTATGTACTTGCTCATTTCATCCACTTTATGATGAAAAAAATTAGCTAGGTGTGAAGTTGGTACTAAAATTATAATAAACAGAGGACGAAACAAAGACAAGAGAAATAAAAACTCCAGTAATTATTTTCCTTTTTTTAAATATTTAGGTTTTTATGAGACAAGGAAGATGATTTCATGTCTAAACACTGGAACAACTGAAATCATATTAATATTATAATCACTGCCATCTTCTAAAGGAAATTCTAAATGAATATTTGAATGGAAAAATAGCATTTAACTTTCAGAATATAGAAACATTGTTGAAAGACTGTGTGATACCAGTGTATGTATTTTTGAGGTAATATTTACATAGCTAGTTACTCTCACAACCAAGGGAAACAAATACTGCTTTCTGGATATGTTCTATGTTAACTTGTCAAGAATTCTACACTGTTGTAAAATAAATGCAGTTCAGTGGTATAGCAGTTATACAAATATGTGTAAACTCTATTACTAGATTAACTTGAAACAGTAGAGTGGTTACTAATTATGTGTTATTAACAAAAATATCAACAAAAAACAGACCAAAATGTGCAGCGGCATAATAACAAAAATATAATTATCAATATAGCTATCTTATTAGAGTAAACCATAGTATCATCAGGCTTAAAAAAAACTAAGGTCATTGTTTTTTCTGACTCTTCTTTATAAATACGGTGGATAACTCTGATCAGTTATCCTTATTTACATTCCCTGTGTACAAATTTGCTGACATTGAACACTATTTTCAAACACATCATCATCTGATTAAATAGGTGATCATTACTGAAAACTCATCAAAGCTTTCAAGGCTATTAATGGTTTCGTGCAACTTAAAACTTCTAATTTTGGAAGTAACCGGCCAAGGAATTTTTTCCTTTTATTGGTAAACAGCCACCATATATCAGTGACATTATCAATATGTAAATACAGTATTTAACATGCTTGTATTTTTCTTAAGAGCTGGAATACAGACTTCACAATATTTCTGAAACATCATTAACTATTTTGATAATGCCATTACAATATAACCTATGTGTGACATTAAAAAAAATTATGAACTGGTCATAGTGCATTTTTCTGAACTTAAATTTCCTAGAGGCTAACATAACAAAATTATCATTTTGACACAGTATATTGCAAGCGTCTTTTATAAAGTTCACAGTCTTTTCTTGTTGCCTCTTTCTAAACGATCCTGTAAGGAAAAAAATATGATTTATGTAGTACAGCAAAGAGAAACAATTCATAGACATGACAAGGACTTTTAAAAAACATTCTCTCTTCTATGTATACTTATGAGAATAATTAAATGTGAAAAAAAGGATTGAGAAAGTCTAAAATTTTAAAAACTATAAAATTTGTGGTTTTTACTTAGGAAAAAGAACGCTCTTGGTAAGTTCATTTTTCCCCTTGCCTTAATCTATTTTGCTTTTGTTTCACAGGTTACACCAGGAAAACATGATTTCTAAAATTCCCCTACTGTTAACCCAATTAAGCTTTCTGGCAAACGAAAAGAAGGAAGAGACAAAAATCCCAGCTAGGGTGGCTTTGATTTTGTCCTTCAGATATTTGCCAACAGAACTGACTTCTCAAATTATACTCGGCTGATCATGTTATAAAGATGACTATAATACATCATTTAAAACTGAAGGAAAATGGAATACAAATTAATCTTAAGAGATCACTTGTGCTAAGAAAGTAAATGTCTACGTCAAGAAAAAGATCTCATAAAATGGAGTTGCAGAGTGTTATTGCTTGTATAAAGAAGTTTGTCAAGTTCTTGTTCAGGCTGAACATTAATGCTTCCATAGCAACTTTAGTAACATTAACTTTTGCAATCAAATAAGACGACAACAGCACAGGAGGTAAACATACTACTTTCACAGGTTTACAGGTGTGGCCCCTTTTGATAAAAATCAAAGCTTTAATGAAGCTATTATGGACAAGTCCCTTAAGTGATGGCTGATTTTCCAAAATGAAATTGAAAAACTGGCAGGTGCTGATGCTTTTGTGCAGCCAAAAATCTCTAGTTAGTTCTGTTTTTCTTTTTTTAGAAGAGAGGCAGGGCAAATAAGGAAAGGTAAAGACTTCATGTTTTGAAGGGACGGTTTTCTAATATTTATTTAGTGCCTATAACACGGAGGAGATCAGATGGGGAAATCCAAAAGGATGTAAAATATGCAAATTGGGATCTGTTTACAGTAAAGAAATCAGCATTTCCCTCTTTAACCTTTGTTTCCTTAAGATTTTAATAATCCTTTGTTTTATGATTGTTCCACTGAAAGTATGTCAACTATGTAAAATTCAGAAAGTTAGTTCCAAAGAACCTTAGGATATAATTCAATATCTAAGATTAGTTTGACAACAGAAGTAAAATTCATGAGGACAATTTGATAGAGCTTTTTACCATAGAGGGTCTATAACTATCTTTTGTTTCTCAAGCAGGGCTCAGATGGTGAACACTGACACTCAAGAGTTAAAGAAAAGGGTTCTCGGCTGGGCATGGGGGCTTGCGCCCATGATCCCAGCACTTTGGAAGGCCCGGGTGGGCGGATTGCTTGAGGTCAGGAGTTCGAGACCAGTCTGGCCAACATGGCGAAACCCTGTCTCTACTAAAAATACCAAACTTAGCTGCACGTGGTGGCATGCACTTGTAGTACCAGTGACTCAGAAGGTTGAGGCACAAGAATCGCTTGAATTGGTGAGGTGGAGGTTGCAGTGAACTGAGATTGTGCCACTGAACTCCAGCCTGGGTGACAGAGTGAAACACTGTCTCAAAAAACAAAACGAAACAAAACAAAACAAATGAACAACAAAAAAAGAAACAGAACAAAACAAATAAACAGGGTACTCGATGATATCTAAATCTGAGAAACTTATACAGGGTCTCATATTGGACAATGGTGGGGGGTGGGTAGGTGAAGGAAAAAAAATGTAACCAATCAGGACATAATAAATAGCATTCTTGATTAGAAATATATAAAGTGCTTTCTTATACAGGATCTGCTTTAATTTTCATAAGGTATTATAACCTTTATTTAAGTATTAAAGTACCTGAGGAGCATAGATGTCAAATGAATCACCTGTGGGTTACAGAAGTGGTATACTATGGAGCTGAGATTTTGTTTTCCTTCAAACAGAGATATTATGGGAAATTGGTTTTATAGGTGATGAAAAAGTATACACATCAAACAGGGTGGTAAGGCACCTCTGGGATTATCAATAGTATAAAAGCCACCACCACTTCTTGGGCTGGAGGGATGAGGGTTGTGAAGCCCAGGTGTGAAGGCCAGTAAGTAGAAGCTGCTCAGTGGGACCTGAGCCCATGGAGGGAAGGAAATGGAGCCAAAAAGAAGGCCCCTACAGCGGAGAAGAAATCCCTGGCTTTCCCCTTCCTCCTGCCTTCAGTCTTCTAGTGCCTGCTACTGGCTAAACCTGCCCAGACTGAGTCAGACAGCAAGGAAGCTTTGGAAACAGACCTCCCAGAGATACAGAGTAAAGCAGTGGTGAGAGGAGAATGGATCTAAGAACACAATCTAATGACCAGCAAAGGCCAAAGAACATAGTGGTTAATGACGGAGGTTCTGGAGAAAGATTCTCTGACTTTGAATGCTATCACTTTCTAGTAACTTTGGGTAAATTATGTAACATCTCTGGGTCTCAGTTTCCTCATTCACAAAATAGGGATGTTAAAATAGTTTCAATTACTGAGCTGTCACGGAGAGTAAACAAAACAACATATATGAAGCCCTTAGCCAAGTGCTTAGTCCAGAGTATACTCTCAACAAATGTCATCTATTAAATATTTCAAAAACTGGATACAAGCAGAAATTAGATCAAGTCCTAAATGTGCTATCAAACAAGGCCCTACTGTTGGCATGGTGTCTGGCATAATCTGGGACCAGGTCTTTTCCACAGAAACAGGTATAACAACTATTTTCTTGGGAAGGAATCACTCTTTTTTTTGAGATGGAGTCTCGCTCTGTCACCCAGGCTGGAGTGCAGTGGTGCGATCTCGGCTCACTACAACCTCCACCTCCCAGGTTCAAGTGATTCTCCTGTCTCAGCCTCCTGAGTAGCTGGGATTACAGGCACTTGCCACCACGCCTGGCTAATTTTTCGTATTTTTAGTAGAGACAGGGTTTTAGTGTGTTAGCCTGGATGGTTTTGATCTGACCTCGTGATCTGCCTCGGCCTTCCAAAGTGCTGGGATTAAAGAAAGATATGAGCCACCATGCCCAGTCAGGAATCACTCTTAAAAGCTTTCTACATCCTTTACCAAGAATGCAGCAGCTCCAGGCTGACTGTGGCTTTTTTGTGGGGAGGAAATGGGTTGAGGAAATCTCACTGTTACATATATTCTTCAGAATTAAGAGAACCAATGGCTGTTATCCCAATGGAGACATTCAACAATGGATACTGGCCATAAGAAATTGAGGGCATACTTCTGGTTTTCCTTTCTCCATTCAAGGATCTAAGTATGTGTGACATCGCAGCAAAGACCACAAATGTCGATACTTAACCTGGTCGAGTAAACCTTAATCTCCCAAATAGGGGGAAAATGTTGTATTTCTAGGCAAGAGGTCTCTGAAGTGACTTCTTTACTTTCCAATGTGGATCTTGAAAGATACCATGGAATAATTATCATGCCCTGAATAGGTCAGCTATTTTAGGATCTCTATTTTCTAGCTGGGGAAGGAGTGGTCTTGCTGACAATCTACCTATCTGCTCCGGGCCATGTGAACTGAGCCCTTAGTGTTCCTGGGATTGGAGCATACAGGGTATCCACCCTTCTCTGGCTACTTTGTCTTCTGCTATTGTCAAAGTAGGCTAGTTAAAACAAAGATGCAAACCAAGCGGAACTATCAGATTACAAACATGTGCTTTAGATTACTTCATGACTGGCTCTAAACCAAGGCCAAAGTGGTTGGTTGAGAATAAGTCATTCTTTCAGCAAAATTCCTACAGATGAAGTAATACAGATGATGATGATAATAGCTATCATTTCTTGAGTGTTTACCGTCAGGAAGGCATAGTGCTAAAAAACCTACACATTTTATTTAGTTCTCTTAACAATCCAGTGAGCCAGGCATCATTATTGTTCCAATTTTATAGATGAAAGAAGTGAGCTCCAAAGGGATGCTATAACCTGCCTAAGATAAAAAACCTAGCATGCGGCCAGGTATAGGTAGGTATTCCAGGTATGTCTGACTCCAAAGTCCATGAGTATAGTGCCTGCTTGCCTTGTGCCAGGAACAGTGCTGAGCCTTGGAGATACCATGACCATTAAGATGCAGGGAAATGTGTACGTGAAATAAAAAGCTATCATTTGTAAAAAGTCCTGACTGAAAGCCACAAAAGCTGCCAAATTTTGAAGACAAGCCCAACCAGTCTGTCTTGGGAGAAACTGGGAAGCAAGGCCAGGGCTGCCTCTGGAATGGTCTCTTTCCCAATTGATCAAAGTGTGGCTGGGAAATCAACTCAGGTTACCGGCTGGTAGCAGAAGGGAGGCAGGAAAGACAAGCCTAACAGGGATGAACGTTTCTTTTCTTGGATTAGAGAGAAAGAGAAAGAAAACCTATGGCCCAGATCTGACTTTGTGGCTTTAACAATGAAACATTTTTTTCCCCATTTCCATCTTTCAAATCAACATTTGGAGGTAAATAATAAATTTGAATGCTAAAGTCTTTGGCCTGATATGTCTAAAACACTGAGACAAGAGTAGTGTGATGTGGAACTTGAAATTCTGGCCTCATTTTGGCATGAATATGGCAAACATCCCAAACAGCAAAACTCATCTTTTCTAGAACCCGTCTGTTTTCCAGTGCTGCCATTTTTGTGGCTTAATTCTTTTGCTTAAAAGTTCACCAAAACTGGAATGCTGTAAATATGCACGTCAGCAATTCTTTATAATTATCTTGTATTTTCCTGCAATGTACTAATTTTTACCCTCTAGGTAAAATCTGGCTTATTTAAATCATTTAACAAAGCCAGGATCAAGTACATCATCTTGATTAGTTAGGGACAAATAACCCAAATAATTTACTTAGGTAATTACTATTTCAAAACATTTAGGCGCATAAAGTGCATGTCACCCCCACCTGAAGTTCAGAGTGTTCTTTCAGGAGTTGATCATATTCTTTCGAAAGTCTCTCTGACTGCATCTTCATTTCCATCACATCATTTTGTGCCTTAGAAAGGGCTAGAAAACATCGAATAGAGTTTTATTTTTATTTCAAAATAATTTCAAATTTATAGAAAAGTTACAAGACTTAAATAGAGAACTCCTGTATAGTCTTTACTCAAATCCACTGTTAACATTGTGCTACATTTGTTATCATATTCTCTCTTCACACACACTAATTATTATCTTGACTCATTTGAGAATAAGGTGCAGGTATCATGCCCCTCTACTCTTTAACACATTTCTGGGAATGTACTTCCCAGAAACAAAATATTATCTAACATAACCATAGTATAGTCACCAAACTTAGGAAACTTAATATGAATACAATACTATAAATCTAATTTACCATCCATATGCCAATTTTTGGAACTGTCCCAATCATGTCTTTTTAGCATTTTTTCCACTGCCAGTCCAGGATACAGTGCTAGATCACATATTGCATTTAGTTATGTCTCTTTAATTTCTTTTAATCTGGACTAATTCCCCACCATTATCACAGCCCTCTTCTCCCCATCTTTCATGACATTGACATTTTAAAGAACACAGGCCACTTTCAGATAGAATGTTCTTCACTTTGTTTTTGTCTGATGTTTCCTCATGATTAAAGTCAGGTCATACATCCACTTACATATGAATATAAGTGATATTAAATGCTTCTCAGGGCATCCAGAGGCCCATCACATCCAAAGTTTCTCTGTCCCTCACTGGTTTTTTCATTTTATACTTACAGTTTTAACCTCTGTAACTAAAGAAGCAATATATAGGAAGACAATTTAGTCTATGCAAGCATCCTGCTCCTCAAGATAATGGCACACAAGAATTACTACACATTGACCTTTGCCTACCAAGGAGCTACAAGTCATATGTCAGCAGATTCACATCCTTAGAAGTAAAATAAATGAATAAATGAATAAATATATATATATATGTAAAACAATACATTGTGAAGAAGGTACTAATGAGCAAAATATGTAGAAGAGCAGCACAAGATGGGTCAGAAAAAGTAAAGTTGTCATACTTGAAAATTTTATCTCATATAGTGCTTTCAGAAATCATTTTTCCAAACTCTGGGAATCCTGAAGTAGCTCTATATCATATGCAGCCTTCAGAAGTTCTACATTTGGAAGTCTTTTAGGGTAGGAGTTTAAGGGAAAAAAGCAGAATTTATAAATTTAAAAGCTACTTTCCTGGCACAATGAAATAAAATTATAGGATCTAGTTATAAACAATCTTTTCTCTTGAGAAGTCATCATATAGGCATTTTTATATAAATATATAAGCCATTATCAACTAAAATGCTTTTTGTATCAGTACTTTCTAGACAGTATTGTCAAATGTTCTACATAGTTCTACATCTGTGTTGTCAACATGGTAGCCACTACTTAAATGTGGCTATTGTGAACTTTAAATGTGGCTAGTTTAAGTGAGGACCTATATTTTCTTTTTTTTTTTTTTTTTTTAGACGG